>NW_026646797.1:0-63086 GCF_949987535.1 Balaenoptera acutorostrata | reverse complement strand
TTAGTGTTAGGGTTAGGGCTCGGTTTAGGGTACGGGTTAGGATTAGGGTATGCGTTAGGGTTAGGGTAGGGGTTAGGGTTAGGGTACGCGTTAGGGTGAGGGTAGTTATTAAACCTATCCCACGCTCTAGATACCCCTTAGCACGTAAAGGAATATTATTTGGGGGTCCAGCCATGGAGAAGAGTTTAGACACTAGGAGAAGATAAGGAACACACCCATTATCACGAAATCACATTAGGATTCTCTTTTTAACCTGTTCCTTAAAACACTAGTGCTTAGGAAATCTATTGGAGGCAGAAGCAGTCAAGGGTAGCTTAGGGTTAGTGTTAGGGTTAGGGTGAGGGCTAGGGTATGGCTTAGGGTACGGGTTCGGGGAGGGGTTCGTGTAGGGCGTAGGGTATGGGTTAGGGTTAGGGTTAGGGCTAGTGTTAGGGTTAGGGCTCGGTTTAGGGTACGGGTTAGGATTAGGGTACGCGTTAGGGTTAGGGTAGGGGTTAGGATTAGGGTACGCGTTAGGGTGAGGGTAGTTATTAAACCTATCCCACTCTCTAGATACCCCTTAGCACGTAAAGGAATATTATTTGGGGGTCCAGCCATGGAGAAGAGTTTAGACACGAGGAGAAGATAAGGAACACACCCATTATCACGAAATCACATTAGGATTCTCTTTTTAACCTGTTCCTTAAAACACTAGTGCTTAGGAAATCTATTGGAGGCAGAAGCCGTCAAGGGTAGCTTAGGGTTAGGGTTAGGGTTAGGGTGAGGGTTAGGGTACGGCTTAGGGTACGGGTTCGGGGAGGGGTTCGAGTAGGGCGTAGGGTATGGGTTAGGGTTAGGGTTAGGGCTAGTGTTAGGGTTAGGGCTCGGTTTAGGGTACGGGTTAGGATTAGGGTACGCGTTAGGGTTAGGGTAGGGGTTAGGGTTAGGGTACGCGTTAGGGTGAGGGTAGTTATTAAACCTATCCCACTCTCTAGATACCCCTTAGCACGTAAAGGAATATTATTTGGGGGTCCAGCCATGGAGAAGAGTTTAGACACGAGGAGAAGATATGGAACACACCCATTATCACGAAATCACATTAGGATTCTCTTTTTAACCTGTTCCTTAAAACACTAGTGCTTAGGAAATCTATTGGAGGCAGAAGCAGTCAAGGGTAGCTTAGGGTTAGGGTTAGGGTTAGGGTGAGGGTTAGGGTACGGCTTAGGGTACGGGTTCGTGGAGGGGTTCGGGTAGGGAGTAGGGTATGGGTTAGGGTTAGGGTTAGGGCTAGTGTTAGGGTTAGGTCTCGGTTTAGGGTACGGGTTAGGATTAGGGTACGCGTTAGGGATAGGGTAGGGGTTAGGGTTAGGATACGCGTTAGGGTGAGGGTAGTTATTAAACCTATCCCACTCTCTAGATACCCCTTAGCACGTAAAGGAATATTATTTGGGGGTCCAGCCATGGACAAGAGTTTAGACACGAAGAGAAGATAAGGAACACACCCATTATCACAAAATCACATTAGGATTCTCTTTTTAACCTGTTCCTTAAAACACTAGTGCTTAGGAAATCTATTGGAGGCAGAAGCAGTCAAGGGTAGCTTAGGGTTAGGGTTAGGGTTAGGGTGAGGGTTAGGGTACGGCTTAGGGTACGGGTTCGTGGAGGGGTTCGAGTAGGGCATAGGGATTGGTTTAGGGTTAGGGTTAGGGCTAGTGTTAGGGTTAGGGCTCGGTTTAGGGTACGGGTTAGGATTAGGGTATGCGTTAGGCTTAGGGTAGGGGTTAGGGTTAGGTTACGCGTTAGGGTGAGGGTAGTTATTAAACCTATCCCACTCTCTAGATACCCCTTAGCACGTAAAGGAATATTATTTGGGGGTCCAGCCATGGAGAAGAGTTTAGACACTAGGAGAAGATAAGGAACACACCCATTATCACGAAATCACATTAGGATTCTCTTTTTAACCTGTTCCTTAAAACACTAGTGCTTAGGAAATCTATTGGAGGCAGAAGCACTCAAGCGTAGCTTAGGGTTAGTGTTAGGGTTAGGGTGAGGGCTAGGGTATGGCTTAGGGTACGGGTTCGGGGAGGGGTTCGGGTCGGGCGTAGGGTATGGGTTAGGGTTAGGGTTAGGGCTAGTGTTAGGGTTAGGGCTCGGTTTAGGGTACGGGTTAGGATTAGGGTACGCGTTAGGGTTAGGGTAGGGGTTAGGATTAGGGTACGCGTTAGGGTGAGGGTAGTTATTAAACCTATCCCACTCTCTAGATACCCCTTAGCACGTAAAGGAATATTATTTGGGGGTCCAGCCATGGAGAAGAGTTTAGACACGAGGAGAAGATAAGGAACACACCCATTATCACGAAATCACATTAGGATTCTCTTTTTAACCTGTTCCTTAAAACACTAGTGCTTAGGAAATCTATTGGAGGCAGAAGCCGTCAAGGGTAGCTTAGGGTTAGGGTTAGGGTTAGGGTGAGGGTTAGGGTACGGCTTAGGGTACGGGTTCGGGGAGGGGTTCGAGTAGGGCGTAGGGTATGGGTTAGGGTTAGGGTTAGGGCTAGTGTTAGGGTTAGGGCTCGGTTTAGGGTACGGGTTAGGATTAGGGTATGCGTTAGGGTTAGGGTAGGGGTTAGGGTTAGGGTACGCGTTAGGGTGAGGTTAGTTATTAAACCTATCCCACTCTCTAGATACCCCTTAGCACGTAAAGGAATATTATTTGGGGGTCCAGCCATGGAGAAGAGTTTAGACACTCGGAGAAGATAAGGAACACACCCATTATCACGAAATCACATTAGGATTCTCTTTTTAACCTGTTCCTTAAAACACTAGTGCTTAGGAAATCTATTGGAGGCAGAAGCAGTCAAGGGTAGCTTAGGGTTAGTGTTAGGGTTAGGGTGAGGGCTAGGGTATGGCTTAGGGTATGGGTTCGGGGAGGGGTTCGGGTAGGGCGTAGGGTATGGGTTAGGGTTAGGGTTAGGGCTAGTGTTAGGGTTAGGGCTCGGTTTAGGGTACGGGTTAGGATTAGGGTACGCGTTAGGGTTAGGGTAGGGGTTAGGTTTAGGGTACGCGTTAGGGTGAGGGTAGTTATTAAACCTATCCCACTCTCTAGATACCCCTTAGCACGTAAAGGAATATTATTTGGGGGTCCAGCCATGGAGAAGAGTTTAGACACGAGGAGAAGATATGGAACACACCCATTATCACGAAATCACATTAGGATTCTCTTTTTAACCTGTTCCTTAAAACACTAATGCTTAGGAAATCTATTGGAGGCAGAAGCAGTCAAGGGTAGCTTAGGGTTAGGGTTAGGGTTAGGGTGAGGGTTAGGGTACGGCTTAGGGTACGGGTTCGTGGAGGGGTTCGGGTAGGGAGTAGGGTATGGGTTAGGGTTAGGGTTAGGGCTAGTGTTAGGGTTAGGGCTCGGTTTAGGGTACGGGTTAGGATTAGGGTACGCGTTAGGGATAGGGTAGGGGTTAGGGTTAGGATACGCGTTAGGATGAGGGTAGTTATTAAACCTATCCCACTCTCTAGATACCCCTTAGCACGTAAAGGAATATTATTTGGGGGTCCAGCCATGGACAAGAGTTTAGACACGAAGAGAAGATAAGGAACACACCCATTATCACGAAATCACATTAGGATTCTCTTTTTAACCTGTTCCTTAAAACACTAGTGCTTAGGAAATCTATTGGAGGCAGAAGCAGTCAAGGGTAGCTTAGGGTTAGGGTTAGGGTTAGGGTGAGGGTTAGGGTACGGCTTAGGGTACGGGTTCGTGGAGGGGTTCGAGTAGGGCATAGGGTATGGTTTAGGGTTAGGGTTAGGGCTAGTGTTAGGGTTAGGGCTCGGTTTAGGGTACGGGTTAGGATTAGGGTATGCGTTAGGCTTAGGGTAGGGGTTAGGGTTAGGTTACGCGTTAGGGTGAGGGTGGTTATTAAACCTATCCCACTCTCTAGATACCCCTTAGCACGTAAAGGAATATTATTTGGGGGTCCAGCCATGGAGAAGAGTTTAGACACTAGGAGAAGATAAGGAACACACCCATTATCACGAAATCACATTAGGATTCTCTTTTTAACCTGTTCCTTAAAACACTAGTGCTTAGGAAATCTATTGGAGGCAGAAGCACTCAAGGGTAGCTTAGGGTTAGTGTTAGGGTTAGGGTGAGGGCTAGGGTATGGCTTAGGGTACGGGTTCGGGGAGGGGTTCGGGTCGGGCGTAGGGTATGGGTTAGGGTTAGGGTTAGGGCTAGTGTTAGGGTTAGGGCTCGGTTTAGGGTACGGGTTAGGATTAGGGTACGCGTTAGTGTTAGGGTAGGGGTTAGGGTTAGGGTACGCGTTAGGGTGAGGGTAGTTATTAAACCTATCCCACTCTCTAGATACCCCTTAGCACGTAAAGGAATATTATATGGGGGTCCAGTCATGGAGAAGAGTTTAGACACGAGGAGAAGATAAGGAACACACCCATTATCACGAAATCACATTAGGATTCTCTTTTTAACCTGTTCCTTAAAACACTAGTGCTTAGGAAATCTATTGGAGGCAGAAGCCGTCAAAGGTAGCTTAGGGTTAGGGTTAGGGTTAGGGTGAGGGTTAGGGTACGGTTTAGGGTATGGGTTCAGGGAGGGGTTCGGGTAGGGCGCAGGGTATGGGTTAGGGTTAGGGTTAGAGTTAGTGTTAGGGTTAGGGCTCGGTTTAGGGTACGGGTTAGGATTAGGGTACGCGCTAGGGTTAGGGTAGGGGTTAGGGTTAGGGTACGCGTTAGGGTGAGGGTAGTTACTATACCTATCACACTCTCTAGATACCCCTTAACACATAAAGGAATATTATTTGGGGGTCCAGCCATGGAGAAGAGTTTAGACACGAGGAGAAGATAAGGAACACACCCATTATCAAGAAATCACATTAGGATTCTCTTTTTAACCTGTTCCTTAAAACACTAGTGCTTAGGAAATCTATTGGAGGCAGAAGCCGTCAAGGGTAGCTTAGGGTTAGGGTTAGGGTTAGGGTGAGGGTTAGGGTACGGCTTAGGGTACGGGTTCGGGGAGGGGTTCGAGTAGGGCGTAGGGTATGGGTTAGGGTTAGGGTTAGAGTTAGTGTTAGGGTTAGGGCTCGGTTTAGGGTACGGGTTAGGATTAGGGTATGCGTTAGGGTTAGGGTAGGGGTTAGGGTTAGGGTACGCGTTAGGGTGAGGGTAGTTATTAAACCTATCCCACGCTCTAGATACCCCTTAGCACGTAAAGGAATATTATTTGGGGGTCCAGCCATGGAGAAGAGTTTAGACACTAGGAGAAGATAAGGAACACACCCATTATCACGAAATCACATTAGGATTCTCTTTTTAACCTGTTCCTTAAAACACTAGTGCTTAGGAAATCTATTGGAGGCAGAAGCAGTCAAGGGTAGCTTAGGGTTAGTGTTAGGGTTAGGGTGAGGGCTAGGGTATGGCTTAGGGTACGGGTTCGGGGAGGGGTTCGTGTAGGGCGTAGGGTATGGGTTAGGGTTAGGGTTAGGGCTAGTGTTAGGGTTAGGGCTCGGTTTAGGGTACGGGTTAGGATTAGGGTACGCGTTAGGGTTAGGGTAGGGGTTAGGATTAGGGTACGCGTTAGGGTGAGGGTAGTTATTAAACCTATCCCACTCTCTAGATACCCCTTAGCACGTAAAGGAATATTATTTGGGGGTCCAGCCATGGAGAAGAGTTTAGACACGAGGAGAAGATAAGGAACACACCCATTATCACGAAATCACATTAGGATTCTCTTTTTAACCTGTTCCTTAAAACACTAGTGCTTAGGAAATCTATTGGAGGCAGAAGCCGTCAAGGGTAGCTTAGGGTTAGGGTTAGGGTTAGGGTGAGGGTTAGGGTACGGCTTAGGGTACGGGTTCGGGGAGGGGTTCGAGTAGGGCGTAGGGTATGGGTTAGGGTTAGGGTTAGGGCTAGTGTTAGGGTTAGGGCTCGGTTTAGGGTACGGGTTAGGATTAGGGTACGCGTTAGGGTTAGGGTAGGGGTTAGGGTTAGGGTACGCGTTAGGGTGAGGGTAGTTATTAAACCTATCCCACTCTCTAGATACCCCTTAGCACGTAAAGGAATATTATTTGGGGGTCCAGCCATGGAGAAGAGTTTAGACACGAGGAGAAGATATGGAACACACCCATTATCACGAAATCACATTAGGATTCTCTTTTTAACCTGTTCCTTAAAACACTAGTGCTTAGGAAATCTATTGGAGGCAGAAGCAGTCAAGGGTAGCTTAGGGTTAGGGTTAGGGTTAGGGTGAGGGTTAGGGTACGGCTTAGGGTACGGGTTCGTGGAGGGGTTCGGGTAGGGAGTAGGGTATGGGTTAGGGTTAGGGTTAGGGCTAGTGTTAGGGTTAGGTCTCGGTTTAGGGTACGGGTTAGGATTAGGGTACGCGTTAGGGATAGGGTAGGGGTTAGGGTTAGGATACGCGTTAGGGTGAGGGTAGTTATTAAACCTATCCCACTCTCTAGATACCCCTTAGCACGTAAAGGAATATTATTTGGGGGTCCAGCCATGGACAAGAGTTTAGACACGAAGAGAAGATAAGGAACACACCCATTATCACAAAATCACATTAGGATTCTCTTTTTAACCTGTTCCTTAAAACACTAGTGCTTAGGAAATCTATTGGAGGCAGAAGCAGTCAAGGGTAGCTTAGGGTTAGGGTTAGGGTTAGGGTGAGGGTTAGGGTACGGCTTAGGGTACGGGTTCGTGGAGGGGTTCGAGTAGGGCATAGGGATTGGTTTAGGGTTAGGGTTAGGGCTAGTGTTAGGGTTAGGGCTCGGTTTAGGGTACGGGTTAGGATTAGGGTATGCGTTAGGCTTAGGGTAGGGGTTAGGGTTAGGTTACGCGTTAGGGTGAGGGTAGTTATTAAACCTATCCCACTCTCTAGATACCCCTTAGCACGTAAAGGAATATTATTTGGGGGTCCAGCCATGGAGAAGAGTTTAGACACTAGGAGAAGATAAGGAACACACCCATTATCACGAAATCACATTAGGATTCTCTTTTTAACCTGTTCCTTAAAACACTAGTGCTTAGGAAATCTATTGGAGGCAGAAGCACTCAAGCGTAGCTTAGGGTTAGTGTTAGGGTTAGGGTGAGGGCTAGGGTATGGCTTAGGGTACGGGTTCGGGGAGGGGTTCGGGTCGGGCGTAGGGTATGGGTTAGGGTTAGGGTTAGGGCTAGTGTTAGGGTTAGGGCTCGGTTTAGGGTACGGGTTAGGATTAGGGTACGCGTTAGTGTTAGGGTAGGGGTTAGGGTTAGGGTACGCGTTAGGGTGAGGGTAGTTATTAAACCTATCCCACTCTCTAGATACCCCTTAGCACGTAAAGGAATATTATATGGGGGTCCAGTCATGGAGAAGAGTTTAGACACGAGGAGAAGATAAGGAACACACCCATTATCACGAAATCACATTAGGATTCTCTTTTTAACCTGTTCCTTAAAACACTAGTGCTTAGGAAATCTATTGGAGGCAGAAGCCGTCAAGGGTAGCTTAGGGTTAGGGTTAGGGTTAGGGTGAGGGTTAAGGTACGGTTTAGGGTATGGGTTCAGGGAGGGGTTCGGGTAGGGCGCAGGGTATGGGTTAGGGTTAGGGTTAGAGTTAGTGTTAGGGTTAGGGCTCGGTTTAGGGTACGGGTTAGGATTAGGGTACGCGCTAGGGTTAGGGTAGGGGTTAGGGTTAGGGTACGCGTTAGGGTGAGGGTAGTTACTATACCTATCACACTCTCTAGATACCCCTTAACACATAAAGGAATATTATTTGGGGGTCCAGCCATGGAGAAGAGTTTAGACACGAGGAGAAGATAAGGAACACACCCATTATCAAGAAATCACATTAGGATTCTCTTTTTAACCTGTTCCTTAAAACACTAGTGCTTAGGAAATCTATTGGAGGCAGAAGCCGTCAAGGGTAGCTTAGGGTTAGGGTTAGGGTTAGGGTGAGGGTTAGGGTACGGCTTAGGGTACGGGTTCGGGGAGGGGTTCGAGTAGGGCGTAGGGTATGGGTTAGGGTTAGGGTTAGAGTTAGTGTTAGGGTTAGGGCTCGGTTTAGGGTACGGGTTAGGATTAGGGTATGCGTTAGGGTTAGGGTAGGGGTTAGGGTTAGGGTACGCGTTAGGGTGAGGGTAGTTATTAAACCTATCCCACTCTCTAGATACCCCTTAGCACGTAAAGGAATATTATTTGGGGGTCCAGCCATGGAGAAGAGTTTAGACACTAGGAGAAGATAAGGAACACACCCATTATCACGAAATCACATTAGGATTCTCTTTTTAACCTGTTCCTTAAAACACTAGTGCTTAGGATATCTATTGGAGGCAGAAGCAGTCAAGGGTAGCTTAGGGTTAGTGTTAGGGTTAGGGTGAGGGCTAGGGTATGGCTTAGGGTACGGGTTCGGGGAGGGGTTCGTGTAGGGCGTAGGGTATGGGTTAGGGTTAGGGTTAGGGCTAGTGTTAGGGTTAGGGCTCGGTTTAGGGTACGGGTTAGGATTAGGGTACGCGTTAGGGTTAGGGTAGGGGTTAGGATTAGGGTACGCGTTAGGGTGAGGGTAGTTATTAAACCTATCCCACTCTCTAGATACCCCTTAGCACGTAAAGGAATATTATTTGGGGGTCCAGCCATGGAGAAGAGTTTAGACACGAGGAGAAGATAAGGAACACACCCATTATCACGAAATCACATTAGGATTCTCTTTTTAACCTGTTCCTTAAAACACTAGTGCTTAGGAAATCTATTGGAGGCAGAAGCCGTCAAGGGTAGCTTAGGGTTAGGGTTAGGGTTAGGGTGAGGGTTAGGGTACGGTTTAGGGTATGGGTTCAGGGAGGGGTTCGGGTAGGGCGTAGGGTATGGGTTAGGGTTAGGGTTAGAGTTAGTGTTAGGGTTAGGGCTCGGTTTAGGGTACGGGTTAGGATTAGGGTACGCGCTAGGGTTAGGGTAGGGGTTAGGGTTAGGGTACGCGTTAGGGTGAGGGTAGTTACTATACCTATCACACTCTCTAGATACCCCTTAACACATAAAGGAATATTATTTGGGGGTCCAGCCATGGAGAAGAGTTTAGACACGAGGAGAAGATAAGGAACACACCCATTATCAAGAAATCACATTAGGATTCTCTTTTTAACCTGTTCCTTAAAACACTAGTGCTTAGGAAATCTATTGGAGGCAGAAGCCGTCAAGGGTAGCTTAGGGTTAGGGTTAGGGTTAGGGTGAGGGTTAGGGTACGGCTTAGGGTACGGGTTCGGGGAGGGGTTCGAGTAGGGCGTAGGGTATGGGTTAGGGTTAGGGTTAGGGTTAGTGTTAGGGTTTGGGCTCAGTTTAGGGTACGGGTTAGGATTAGGGTACGCGTTAGTGTTAGGGTAGGGGTTAGGGTTAGGGTACGCTTTAGGGTGAGGGTAGTCATTAAACCTATCACACTCTCTAGATACCCCTTAGCACGTAAAGGAATATTATTTGGGGGTCCAGCCATGGAGAAGGGTTTAGACACTAGGAGAAGATAAGGAACACACCCATTATCAAGAAATCACAATATGATTCTCTTTTTAAACTGTTCCTTAAAACACTAGTGCTTAGGAAATCTATTGGAGGCAGAAGCCGACAAGGGTAGCTTAGGGTTAGGGTTAGGGTTAGGGTGAGGGTTAGGGTACGGTTTAGGGTACGGGTTCAGGAAGGGGTTCGGGTAGGGCGTAGGGTATGGGTTAGGGTTAGGGTTAGAGTTAGTGTTAGGGTTAGGGCTCGGTTTAGGGTACGGGTTAGGATTAGGGTAAGTGCTAGGGTTAGGGTAGGGGTTAGGGTTAGGGTACGCGTTAGGGTGAGGGTAGTTATTAAACCTATCACACTCTCTAGATACCCCTTAGCACATAAAGGAATATTATTTGGGGGTCCAGCCATGGAGAAGAGTTTAGACACGAGGAGAAGATAAGGAACACACCCATTATCAAGAAATCACATTAGGATTCTCTTTTTAACATGTTCCTTAAAACACTAGTGCTTAGGAAATCTATTGGAGGCAGAAGCCGTCAAGGGTAGCTTAGGGTTAGGGTTAGGGTTAGGGTGAGGGTTAGGGTATGGCTTAGGGTACGGGTTCGGGGAGGGGTTCGCGGAGGGCGTAGGGTATGGGTTAGGGTTAGGGTTAGGGCTCGGTTTAGGGTACGGGTTAGGATTAGGGTACGCGTTAGGGTTAGGGTAGGGGTTAGGGTTAGGGTACGCGTTAGGGTGAGGGTAGTTATTAAACCTATCACACTCTCTAGATACCCCTTAGCACGTAAAGGAATATTATTTGGGGGTCCAGCCATGGAGAAGAGTTTAGACACTAGGAGAAGATAAGGAACACACCCATTATCACGAAATCACATTAGGATTCTCTTTTTAACCTGTTCCTTAAAACACTAGTGCTTAGGAAATCTATTGGAGGCAGAAGCAGTCAAGGGTAGCTTAGGGTTAGGGTTAGGGTTAGGGTGAGGGTTAGGGTACGGCTTAGGGTACGGGTTCGGGGAGGGGTTCGGTTAGGGCGTAGGGTATGGGTTAGGGATAGGGTTAGGGCTAGTGTTAGGGTTAGGGCTCGGTTTAGGTTACGGGTTAGGATTAGGGTACGCGTTAGGGTTAGGGTAGGCGTTAGGGTTAGGGTACGCGTTAGGGTGAGGGTAGTTATTAAACCTATCCCACTCTCTAGATACCCCTTAGCACGTAAAGGAATATTATTTGGGGGTCCAGCCATGGAGAAGAGTTTAGACACGAGGAGAAGGTAAGGAACACACCCATTATCAAGAAATCACATTAGGATTCTCTTTTTAACCTGTTCCTTAAAACACTAGTGCTTAGGAAATCTATTGGAGGCAGAAGCCGTCAAGGGTAGCTTAGGGTTAGGGTTAGGGTTAGGGTGAGGGTTAGGGTACGGTTTAGGGTACGGGTTCAGGGAGGGGTTCGGGTAGGGCGTAGGGTATGGGTTAGGGTTAGGGTTAGAGTTAGTGTTAGGGTTAGGGCTCGGTTTAGGCTACGGGTTAGGATTAGGGTACGCGCTAGGGTTAGGGTAGGGGTTAGGGTTAGGGTACGCGTTAGGGTGAGGGTAGTTATTATACCTATCACACTCTCTAGATACCCCTTAGCACATAAAGGAATATTATTTGGGGGTCCAGCCATGGAGAAGAGTTTAGACACGAGGAGAAGATAAGGAACACACCCATTATCAAGAAATCACATTAGGATTCTCTTTTTAACCTGTTCCTTAAAACACTAGTGCTTAGGAAATCTATTGGAGGCAGAAGCCGTCAAGGTTAGCTTAGGGTTAGGGTTAGGGTTAGGGTGAGGGTTAGGGTACGGCTTACGATACGGGTTTGGGGCGGGGTTCGAGTAGGGCGTAGGGTATGGGTTAGGGTTAGGGTTAGGGCTAGTGTTAGGGTTAGGGCTCGGTTTAGGGTACGGGTTAGGATTAGGGTATGCGTTAGGGTTAGGGTAGGGGTTATGGTTAGGGTACGCGTTAGGGTGAGGTTAGTTATTAAACCTATCCCACTCTCTAGATACCCCTTAGCAGGTAAAGGAATATTATTTGGGGGTCCAGCCATGGAGAAGAGTTTAGACACGAGGAGAAGATAAGGAACACACCCATTATCAAGAAATCACATTAGGATTCTCCTTTAAACCTGTTCCTTAAATCACTAGTGCTTAGGAAATCTATTGGAGGCAGAAGCCGTCAAGGGTAGCCTAGGGTTAGGGTTAGGGTTAGGGTGAGGGTTAGAGTACGGCTTAGGGTACGGGTTCGGGGAGGGTTTCGGGTAGGGCGTAGGGTATGGGTTAGGGTTAGGGTTAGGGTTAGTGTTAGGGTTAGGGCTCGGTTTAGGGTACGGGTTAGGATTAGGGTACTCGTTAGGGTTAGGGTAGCGGTTAGGTTTAGGGTACGCGTTAGGGTGAGGGTAGTTATTAAACCTATCACACTCTCTAGATACCCCTTAGCACGTAAAGGAATATTATTTGGGGGTCGAGCCATGGAGAAGAGTTTAGACACTAGGAGAAGATAAGGAACACACCCATTATCACGAAATCACATTAGGATTCTCTTTTTAACCTGTTCCTTAAAACACTAGTGCTTAGGAAATCTATTGGAGGCAGAAGCAGTCAAGGGTAGCTTAGGGTTAGGGTTAGGGTTAGGGTGAGGGTTAGGGTACGGCTTAGGGTACGGGTTCGGGGAGGGTTTCGGGTAGGGCGTAGGGTATGGGTTAGGGTTAGGGTTAGGGCTAGTGTTAGGGTTAGGGCTCGGTTTAGGGTACGGGTTAGGATTAGGGTAAGCGTTAGGGTTAGGGTAGGGGTTAGGGTTAGGGTACGCGTTAGGGTGAGGGTAATTATTAAACCTATCCCACTCTCTAGATACCCCTTAGCACGTAAAGGAATATTATTTGGGGGTCCAGCCATGGAGAAGAGTTTAGACACGAGGAGAAGATAAGGAACACACCCATTATCAAGAAATCACATTAGGATTCTCTTTTTAACCTGTTCCTTAAAACACTAGTGCTTAGGAAATCTATTGGAGGCAGAAGCCGTCAAGGGTAGCTTAAAGGTTAGGGTTAGGGTTAGGGTGAGGGTTAGGGTACGGTTTAGGGTACGGGTTCAGGGAGGGGTTCGGGTAGGGCGTAGGGTATTGGTTAAGGTTAGGGTTAGAGTTAGTGTTAGGGTTAGGGCTCGGTTTAGGGTACGGGTTAGGATTAGGGTACGCGCTAGGGTTAGGGTAGGGGTTAGGGTTAGGGTACGCGTTAGGGTGAGGGTAGTTATTAAACCTATCACACTCTCTAGATACCCCTTAGCACGTAAAGGAATATTATTTGGGGGTCCAGCCATGGAGAAGAGTTTAGACACGAGGAGAAGATAAGGAACACACCCATTATCAAGAAATCACATTAGGATTCTCCTTTAAACCTGTTCCTTAAATCACTAGTGCTTAGGAAATCTATTGGAGGCAGAAGCCGTCAAGGGTAGGTTAGGGTTAGGGTAAGGGTTAGGGTGAGGGTTAGGGTACAGCTTAGGGTACGGGTTCGGGGAGGGGTTCGGGTAGGGCGTAGGGTATGGGTTAGAGTTAGGGTTAGGGTTAGTGTTAGGGTTAGGGCTCGGTTTAGGGTACGGGTTAGGATTAGGGTAAGTGCTAGGGTTATGGTAGGGGTTAGGGTTAGGGTACGCGTTAGGGTGAGGGTAGTTATTAAACCTATCACACTCTCTAGATACCCCTTAGCACATAAAGGAATATTATTTGGGGGTCCAGCCATGGAGATGAGTTTAGACCCGAGGAGAAGATAAGGAAAACACCCATTATCAAGAAATCACATTAGGATTCTCTTTGTAACATGTTCCTTAAAACACTAGTGCTTAGGAAATCTATTGGAGGCAGAAGCCGTCAAGGGTAGCTTAGTGTTAGGGTTAGGGTTAGGGTGAGGGTTAGGGTACGGCTTAGGGTACGGGTTCGGGGAGGGGTTTGGGTAGGGCGTAGGGTATGGGTTAGGGTTAGGGTTAGGTCTAGTGTTAGGATTAGGGCTCAGTTTAGGCTACAGGTTAGGATTAGGGTACGCGTTAGGTTTAGGGTAGGGGTTAGGGTTAGTGTACGCGTTAGGGTGAGGGTAGTTATTAAACCTACCCCACTCTCTAGATACCCCTTAGCACGTACAGGAATATTATTGGGGGTCCAGCCATGGAGAAGAGTTTAGACACTAGGAAAAGGTAAGGAACACACCCATTATCACGAAATCACATTAGGATTCTCTTTTTAACCTGTTCCTTAAAACACTAGTGCTTAGGAAATCTATTGGAGGCAGAAGCCGTCAAGGGTAGCTTAGGGTTAGGGTTAGGGTTAGGGTGAGGGTTAGGGTATGGCTTAGGGTACGGGTTCGGGGAGGGGTTCGGGTAGGGCGTAGGGTATGGGTTAGGGTTAGGGTTAGGGTTAGTGTTAGGGTTAGGGCTCGGTTTAGGGTACGGGTTAGGATTAGGGTACCCGTTAGGGTTAGGGTAGGGGTTAGGGTTAGGGTACGCGTTAGGGTGGGGGTAGTTATTAAACCTATCACACTCTCTAGATACCCCTTAGCACGTAAAGGAATATTATTTGGGGGTCCAGACATGGAGAAGAGTTTAGACACTAGGAGAAGATAAGGAACACACCCATTATCACGAAATCACATTAGGATTCTCTTTTTAACATGTTCCTTAAAACACTAGTGCTTAGGAAATCTATTGGAGGCAGAAGCCGTCAAGGGTAGCTTAGGGTTAGGGTTAGGGTTAGGGTGAGGGTTAGGGTACGGCTTAGGGTACGGGTTCGGGGAGGTGTTCTGGTAGGGCGTAGGGTATGGGTTAGGGTTAGGGCTAGTGTTAGGGTTAGGTCTCTGTTTAGGGTACAGGTTAGGATTAGGGTACGCGTTAGGGTTAGGGTAGGGGTTACGGTTAGTGTACGCGTTAGGGTGAGGGTAGTTATTAAACCTATCCCACTCTCTAGATACCCCTTAGCACTTACAGGAATATTATTGGGGGTCCAGCCATGGAGAAGAGTTTAGACACTAGGAGAAGATAAGGAACACACCCATTATCACGAAATCACATTAGGATTCTCTTTTTAACCTGTTCCTTAAAACACTAGTGCTTAGGAAATCTATTGGAGGCAGAAGCAGTCAAGGGTAGCTTAGGGTTAGGGTTAGGGTTAGGGTGAGGGTTAGGGTATGGCTTAGGGTACGGGTTCGGGGAGGGGTTCGGGTAGGGCGTAGGGTATGGGTTAGGGTTAGGGTTAGGGTTAATGTTAGGGTTAGGGCTCGGTTTAGGGTACGGGTTAGGATTAGGGTACGCGTTAGGGTTAGGGCAGGGGTTAGGGTTAGGGTACGCGTTAGGGTGGGGGTAGTTATTAAACCTATCACACTCTCTAGATACCCCTTAGCACGTAAAGGAATATTATTTGGGGGTCCAGCCATGGAGAAGAGTTTAGACACGAGGAGAAGATAAGGAACACCCCCATTATCAAGAAATCACATTAGGATTCTCTTTTTAACCTGTTCCTTAAAACACTAGTGCTTAGGAAATCTATTGGAGGCAGAAGCAGTCAAGGGTAGCTTTGGGTTAGGGTTAGGGTTAGGGTGAGGGTTAGGGTACGGCTTATGGTACGGGTTCGGGGAGGGGTTCGGGTAGGCCGTAGGGTATGGATTAGGGTTAGGGTTAGGGTTAGTGTTAGGGTTAGGGCTCGGTTAAGGGTACGGGTTAGGATTAGGGTACGCGTTAGAGTTAGGGTAGTGGTTAGGGTTAGGGTACGCTTTAGGGTGAGGGTAGTTATTAAACCTATCACACTCTCTAGATACCCCTTAGCACGTAAAGGAATATTATTTGGGGGTCCAGCCATGGAGAAGAGTTTAGACACTAGGAGAAGATAAGAACACACCCATTATCAAGAAATCACAATATCATTCTCTTTTTAAACTGTTCCTTAAAACACAAGTGCTTAGGAAATCTATTGGAGGCAGAAGCAGTCAAGGGTAGCTTAGGGTTAGGGTTAGGGTTAGGGTGAGGGTTAGGGTACGACTTAGGGTACAGGTTCTGGGAGGGGTTCGGGTAGGGCGTAGGCTATGGGTTAGGGTTAGGTTTAGGGTTAATGTTAGGGTTAGGGCTCGGTTTAGGGTACGGGTTAGGATTAGGGTACGCGTTAGGGTTAGGGTAGGGGTTAGGGTTAGGGTATGTGATAGGGTGAGGTTAGTTATTAAACCTATCCCACTCTCTAGATACCCCTTAGCACGTAAAGGAATATTATTTGGGGGTCCAGCCATGGAGAAGAGTTTAGACACTAGGAGAAGATAAGAAACACACCCATTCTCAAGAAATCACATTAGGATTCTCTTTTTAACCTGTTCCTTAAAACACTAGTGCTTAGGAAATCTATTGGAGGCAGAAGCCGTCAAGGGTAGCTTAGGGTTAGGGTTAGGGTTAGGGTGAGGTTTAGGGTACGGCTTACGATACGGGTTCGGGGAGGGGTTCGGGTAGGGCGTAGGGTATGGGTTAGGGTTAGGGTTAGGGCTAGTGTTAGGGTTAGGGCTCGGTTTAGGGTACGGGTTAGGATTAGGGTATGCGTTAGGGTTAGGGTAGGGGTTAGGGTTAGGATACGCGTTAGGGTGAGTGTAGTTATTAAACCTATCCCACTCTCTAGATACCCCTTAGCACGGAAAGGAATATTATTTGGGGGTCCAGCCATGGAGAAGGGTTTAGACACTAGGAGAAGATAAGGAACACACCCATTATCAAGAAATCACAATATGATTCTCTTTTTAAACTGTTCCTTAAAACACTAGTGGTTAGGAAATCTATTGGAGGCAGAAGCAGTCAAGGGTAGCTTAGGGTTAGGGTTAGGGTTAGGGTGAGGGTTAGGGTACGGCTTAGGGTACGGGTTCGGGGAGGGGTTCGGGTAGGGCGTAGGCTATGGGTTAGGGTTAGGGTTAGGGTTAGTGTTAGGGTTAGGGCTCGGTTTAGGGTACGGGTTAGGATTAGGGTACTCGTTAGGGTTAGGGTAGCGGTTAGGGTTAGGGTACGCGTTACGGTGAGGGTAGTTATTAAAACTATCACACTCTCTAGATACCCCTTAGCACGTAAAGGAATATTATTTGGGGGTCCAGCCATGGAGAAGAGTTTAGACACTAGGAGAAGATAAGGAACACACCCATTATCACGAAATCACATTAGGATTCTCTTTTTAACCTGTTCCTTAAAACACTAGTGCTTAGGAAATCTATTGGAGGCAGAAGCAGTCAAGGGTAGCTTAGGGTTAGGGTTAGGGTTAGGGTGAGGGTTAGGGTACGGCTTAGGGTACGGGTTCGGGGAGGGGTTCGGGTAGGGCGTAGGGTATGGGTTAGGGTTAGGGTTAGGGCTAGTGTTAGGGTTAGGGCTCGGTTTAGGGTACGGGTTAGGATTAGGGTATGCGTTAGGGTTAGGGTAGGGGTTAGGGTTAGGATACGCGTTAGGGTGAGTGTAGTTATTAAACCTATCCCACTCTCTAGATACCCCTTAGCACGGAAAGGAATATTATTTGGGGGTCCAGCCATGGAGAAGGGTTTAGACACTAGGAGAAGATAAGGAACACACCCATTATCAAGAAATCACAATATGATTCTCTTTTTAAACTGTTCCTTAAAACACTAGTGGTTAGGAAATCTATTGGAGGCAGAAGCAGTCAAGGGTAGCTTAGGGTTAGGGTTAGGGTTAGGGTGAGGGTTAGGGTACGGCTTAGGGTACGGGTTCGGGGAGGGGTTCGGGTAGGGCGTAGGCTATGGGTTAGGGTTAGGGTTAGGGTTAGTGTTAGGGTTAGGGCTCGGTTTAGGGTACGGGTTAGGATTAGGGTACTCGTTAGGGTTAGGGTAGCGGTTAGGGTTAGGGTACGCGTTACGGTGAGGGTAGTTATTAAAACTATCACACTCTCTAGATACCCCTTAGCACGTAAAGGAATATTATTTGGGGGTCCAGCCATGGAGAAGAGTTTAGACACTAGGAGAAGATAAGGAACACACCCATTATCACGAAATCACATTAGGATTCTCTTTTTAACCTGTTCCTTAAAACACTAGTGCTTAGGAAATCTATTGGAGGCAGAAGCAGTCAAGGGTAGCTTAGGGTTAGGGTTAGGGTTAGGGTGAGGGTTAGGGTACGGCTTAGGGTACGGGTTCGGGGAGGGGTTCGGGTAGGGCGTAGGGTATGGGTTAGGGTTAGGGTTAGGGCTAGTGTTAGGGTTAGGGCTCGGTTTAGGGTACGGGTTAGGATTAGGGTACGCGTTAGGGTTAGGGTAGGGGTTAGGGTTAGGGTACGCGTTAGGGTGAGGGTAGTTATTAAACCTATCCCACTCTCTAGATACCCCTTAGCACGTAAAGGAATATTATTTGGGGGTCCAGCCATGGAGAAGAGTTTAGACACGAGCAGAAGATAAGGAACACACCCATTATCAAGAAATCACATTAGGATTCTCTTTTTAACCTGTTCCTTAAAACACTAGTGCTTAGGAAATCTATTGGAGGCAGAAGCCGTCAAGGGTAGCTTAGGGTTAGGGTTAGGGTTAGGGTGAGGGTTAGGGTACGGCTTAGGGTACGGGTTCGGGGAGGGGTTCGGGTAGGGCGTAGGGTATGGGTTAGGGTTAGGGTTAGGGCTAGTGTTAGGGTTAGGGCTCGGTTTAGGCTACAGGTTAGGATTAGGGTACGCGTTAGGGTTAGGGTAGGGGTTAGGGTTAGTGTACGCGTTAGGGTGAGGGTAGTTATTAAACCTATCCCACTCTCTAGATACCCCTTAGCACGTACAGGAATATTATTGGGGGTCCAGCCATGGAGAAGAGTTTAGACACTAGGAGAAGATAAGGAACACACCCATTATTACGAAATCACATTAGGATTCTCTTTTTAACCTGTTCCTTAAAACACTAGTGCTTAGGAAATCTATTGGAGGCAGAAGCAGTCAAGGGTAGCTTAGGGTTAGGGTTAGGGTTAGGGTGAGGGTTAGGGTATGGCTTAGGGTACGGGTTCGGGGAGGGGTTCGTGTAGGGCGTAGGGTATGGGTTAGGGTTAGGGTTAGGGTTAATGTTAGGGTTAGGGCTCGGTTTAGGGTACGGGTTAGGATTAGGGTACGCGTTAGGGTTAGGGCAGGGGTTAGGGTTAGGGTACGCGTTAGGGTGGGTGTAGTTATTAAACCTATCACACTCTCTAGATACCCCTTAGCACGTAAAGGAATATTATTTGGGGGTCCAGCCATGGAGAAGAGTTTAGACACGAGGCGAAGATAAGGAACACCCCCATTATCAAGAAATCACATTAGGATTCTCTTTTTAACCTGTTCCTTAAAACACTAGTGCTTAGGAAATCTATTGGAGGCAGAAGCAGTCAAGGGTAGCTTAGGGTTAGGGTTAGGGTTAGGGTGAGGGTTAGGGTACGGCTTATGGTACGGGTTCGGGGAGGGGTTCGGGTAGGCCGTAGGGTATGGGTTAGGGTTAGGGTTAGGGTTAGTGTTAGGGTTAGGGCTCGGTTAAGGGTACGGGTTAGGATTAGGGTACGCGTTAGAGTTAGGGTAGTGGTTAGGGTTAGGGTACGCTTTAGGGTGAGGGTAGTTATTAAACCTATCCCACTCTCTAGATACCCCTTAGCACGTAAAGGAATATTATTTGGGGGTCCAGCCATGGAGAAGAGTTTAGACACTAGGAGAAGATAAGGAACACACCCATTATCAAGAAATCACATTAGGATTCTCTTTTTAACCTGTTCCTTAAAACACTAGTGCTTAGGAAATCTATTGGAGGCAGAAGCCGTCAAGGGTAGCTTAGGGTTAGGGTTAGGGTTAGGGTGAGGGTTAGGGTACGGCTTAGGGTACGGGTTCGGGGAGGGGTTCGGGTAGGGCGTAGGGTATGGGTTAGGGTTAGGGTTAGGGCTAGTGTTAGGGTTAGGGCTCGGTTTAGGCTACAGGTTAGGATTAGGGTACGCGTTAGGGTTAGGGTAGGGGTTAGGGTTAGTGTACGCGTTAGGGTGAGGGTAGTTATTAAACCTATCCCACTCTCTAGATACCCCTTAGCACGTACAGGAATATTATTGGGGGTCCAGCCATGGAGAAGAGTTTAGACACTAGGAGAAGATAAGGAACACACCCATTATTACGAAATCACATTAGGATTCTCTTTTTAACCTGTTCCTTAAAACACTAGTGCTTAGGAAATCTATTGGAGGCAGAAGCAGTCAAGGGTAGCTTAGGGTTAGGGTTAGGGTTAGGGTGAGGGTTAGGGTATGGCTTAGGGTACGGGTTCGGGGAGGGGTTCGTGTAGGGCGTAGGGTATGGGTTAGGGTTAGGGTTAGGGTTAATGTTAGGGTTAGGGCTCGGTTTAGGGTACGGGTTAGGATTAGGGTACGCGTTAGGGTTAGGGCAGGGGTTAGGGTTAGGGTACGCGTTAGGGTGGGTGTAGTTATTAAACCTATCACACTCTCTAGATACCCCTTAGCACGTAAAGGAATATTATTTGGGGGTCCAGCCATGGAGAAGAGTTTAGACACGAGGCGAAGATAAGGAACACCCCCATTATCAAGAAATCACATTAGGATTCTCTTTTTAACCTGTTCCTTAAAACACTAGTGCTTAGGAAATCTATTGGAGGCAGAAGCAGTCAAGGGTAGCTTAGGGTTAGGGTTAGGGTTAGGGTGAGGGTTAGGGTACGGCTTATGGTACGGGTTCGGGGAGGGGTTCGGGTAGGCCGTAGGGTATGGGTTAGGGTTAGGGTTAGGGTTAGTGTTAGGGTTAGGGCTCGGTTAAGGGTACGGGTTAGGATTAGGGTACGCGTTAGAGTTAGGGTAGTGGTTAGGGTTAGGGTACGCTTTAGGGTGAGGGTAGTTATTAAACCTATCCCACTCTCTAGATACCCCTTAGCACGTAAAGGAATATTATTTGGGGGTCCAGCCATGGAGAAGAGTTTAGACACTAGGAGAAGATAAGGAACACACCCATTATCAAGAAATCACAATATGATTCTCTTTTTAAACTCTTCCTTAAAACACTAGTGCTTAGGAAATCTATTGGAGGCAGAAGCAGTCAAGGGTAGCTTAGGGTTAGGGTTAGGGTTAGGGTGAGGGTTAGGGTACGGCTTAGGGTACAGGTTCGGGGAGGGGTTTCGGTAGGGCGTAGGCTATGGGTTAGGGTTAGGTTTAGGGTTAGTGTTAGGGTTAGGGCTCGGTTTAGGGTACGGGTTAGGATTAGGGTATGCGTTAGGTTTAGGGTAGGGGTTAGGGTTAGGATACGCGTTAGGGTGAGTGTAGTTATTAAACCTATCCCACTCTCTAGATACCCCTTAGCACGTAAAGGAATATTATTTGGGGGTCCAGCCATGGAGAAGGGTTTAGACACTAGGAGAAGGTAAGGAACACACCCATTATCAAGAAATCACAATATGATTCTCTTTTTAAACTGTTCCTTAAAACACTAGTGGTTAGGAAATCTATTGGAGGTAGAAGCAGTCAAGGGTAGCTTAGGGTTAGGGTTAGGGTTAGGGTGAGGTTTAGGGTACGGCTTAGGGTACGGGTTCGGGGAGGGTTTCGGGTAGGGCGTAGGGTATGGGTTAGGGTTAGGGTTAGGGTTAGTGTTAGGGTTAGGGCTCGGTTTAGGGTACGGGTTAGGATTAGGGTACTCGTTAGGGTTAGGGTAGCGGTTAGGGTTAGGGTACGCGTTACGGTGAGGGTAGTTATTAAACCTATCACACTCTCTAGATACCCCTTAGCACGTAAAGGAATATTATTTGGGGCTCCAGCCATGGAGAAGAGTTTAGACACTAGGAGAAGATAAGGAACACACCCATTATCACAAAATCACATTAGGATTCTCTTTTTAACCTGTTCCTTAAAACACTAGTGCTTAGGAAATCTATTGGAGGCAGAAGAAGTCAAGGGTAGCTTAGGGTTAGGGTTAGGGTTAGGGTGAGGGTTAGGGTACGGCTTAGGGTACGGGTTCGGGGAGGGGTTCGGGTAGGGCGTAGGGTATGGGTTAGGGTTAGGTTTAGGGCTAGTTTTAGGGTTAGGGCTCGGTTTAGGGTACGGGTTAGGATTAGGGTACGCGCTAGGGTTAGGGTAGTTATTAAACCTATCACACTCTCTAGATACCCCTTAACACATAAAGGAATATTATTTGGGGGTTCAGCCATGGAGAAGAGTTTAGACACGAGGAGAAGATAAGGAACACACCCATTATCAAGAAATCACATTAGGATTCTCTTTTTAACATGTTCCTTAAAACACTAGTGCTTAGGAAATCTATTGGAGGCACAAGCCGTCAAGGGTAGCTTAGGGTTAGGGTTAGGTTTAGGGTGAGGGTTAGGGTACGGCTTAGGGTACGGGTTCGGGGAGGGGTTCGGGTAGGGCGTAGGGTATGGGTTAGGGTTAGGGTTAGGGCTAGTGTTAGGGTTAGGCCTCGGTTTAGGGTACAGGTTAGGATTAGGGTACGCGTTAGGGTTAGGGTAGGGGTTAGGGTTAGTGTACGCGTTAGGGTGAGGGTAGTTATTAAACCTATCCCACTCTCTAGATAACCCTTAGCACGTACAGGAATATTATTGGGGGTCCAGCCATGGAGAAGAGTTTAGACACTAGGAGAAGATAAGGAACACACCCATTATCACGAAATCACATTAGGATTCTCTTTTTAACCTGTTCCTTAAAACACTAGTGCTTAGGAAATCTATTGGAGGCAGAAGCAGTCAAGGGTAGCTTAGGGTTAGGGTTAGGGTTAGGGTGAGGGTTAGGGTATGGCTTAGGGTACGGGTTCGGGGAGGGGTTCGGGTAGGGCGTAGGGTATGGGTTAGGGTTAGGGTTAGGGTTAGTGTTAGGGTTAGGGCTCGGTTTAGGGTACGGGTTAGGATTAGGGTACGCGTTAGTGTTAGGGTAGGGGTTAGGGTTAGGGTACGCGTTAGGTTGGGGGTAGTTATTAAACCTATCCCACTCTCTAGATACCCCTTAGCACGTAAAGGAATATTATTTGGGGGTCCCGCCATGGAGAAGAGTTTAGACACTAGGAGAAGATAAGGAACACACCCATTATTACGAAATCACATTAGGATTCTCTTTTTAACCTGTTCCTTAAAACACTAGTGCTTAGGAAATCTATTGGAGGCAGAAGCAGTCAAGGGTAGCTTAGGGTTAGGGTTAGGGTTAGGGTGAGGGTTAGGGTATGGCTTAGGGTACGGGTTCGGGGAGGGGTTCGTGTAGGGCGTAGGGTATGGGTTAGGGTTACGGTTAGGGTTAATGTTAGGGTTAGGGCTCGGTTTAGGGTACGGGTTAGGATTAGGGTACGCGTTAGGGTTAGGGCAGGGGTTAGGGTTAGGGTACGCGTTAGGGTGGGTGTAGTTATTAAACCTATCACACTCTCTAGATACCCCTTAGCACGTAAAGGAATATTATTTGGGGGTCCAGCCATGGAGAAGAGTTTAGACACGAGGCGAAAATAAGGAACACCCCCATTATCAAGAAATCACATTAGGATTCTCTTTTTAACCTGTTCCTTAAAACACTAGTGCTTAGGAAATCTATTGGAGGCAGAAGCAGTCAAGGGTAGCTTAGGGTTAGGGTTAGGGTTAGGGTGAGGGTTAGGGTACGGCTTATGGTACGGGTTCGGGGAGGGGTTCGGGTAGGCCGTAGGGTATGGGTTAGGGTTAGGGTTAGGGTTAGTGTTAGGGTTAGGGCTCGGTTAAGGGTACGGGTTAGGATTAGGGTACGCGTTAGAGTTAGGGTAGTGGTTAGGGTTAGGGTACGCCTTAGGGTGAGGGTAGTTATTAAACCTATCCCACTCTCTAGATACCCCTTAGCACGTAAAGGAATATTATTTGGGGGTCCAGCCATGGAGAAGAGTTTAGACACTAGGAGAAGATAAGGAACACACCCATTATCAAGAAATCACAATATGATTCTCTTTTTAAACTGTTCCTTAAAACACTAGTGCTTAGGAAATCTATTGGAGGCAGAAGCAGTCAAGGGTAGCTTAGGGTTAGGGTTAGGGTTAGGGTGAGGGTTAGGGTACGGCTTAGGGTACAGGTTCGGGGAGGGGTTTCGGTAGGGCGTAGGCTATGGGTTAGGGTTAGGTTTAGGGTTAGTGTTAGGGTTAGGGCTCGGTTTAGGGTACGGGTTAGGATTAGGGTATGCGTTAGGTTTAGGGTAGGGGTTAGGGTTAGGATACGCGTTAGGGTGAGTGTAGTTATTAAACCTATCCCACTCTCTAGATACCCCTTAGCACGTAAAGGAATATTATTTGGGGGTCCAGCCATGGAGAAGGGTTTAGACACTAGGAGAAGGTAAGGAACACACCCATTATCAAGAAATCACAATATGATTCTCTTTTTAAACTGTTCCTTAAAACACTAGTGGTTAGGAAATCTATTGGAGGTAGAAGCAGTCAAGGGTAGCTTAGGGTTAGGGTTAGGGTTAGGGTGAGGTTTAGGGTACGGCTTAGGGTACGGGTTCGGGGAGGGTTTCGGGTAGGGCGTAGGGTATGGGTTAGGGTTAGGGTTAGGGTTAGTGTTAGGGTTAGGGCTCGGTTTAGGGTACGGGTTAGGATTAGGGTACTCGTTAGGGTTAGGGTAGCGGTTAGGGTTAGGGTACGCGTTACGGTGAGGGTAGTTATTAAACCTATCACACTCTCTAGATACCCCTTAGCACGTAAAGGAATATTATTTGGGGCTCCAGCCATGGAGAAGAGTTTAGACACTAGGAGAAGATAAGGAACACACCCATTATCACAAAATCACATTAGGATTCTCTTTTTAACCTGTTCCTTAAAACACTAGTGCTTAGGAAATCTATTGGAGGCAGAAGAAGTCAAGGGTAGCTTAGGGTTAGGGTTAGGGTTAGGGTGAGGGTTAGGGTACGGCTTAGGGTACGGGTTCGGGGAGGGGTTCGGGTAGGGCGTAGGGTATGGGTTAGGGTTAGGTTTAGGGCTAGTTTTAGGGTTAGGGCTCGGTTTAGGGTACGGGTTAGGATTAGGGTACGCGCTAGGGTTAGGGTAGTTATTAAACCTATCACACTCTCTAGATACCCCTTAACACATAAAGGAATATTATTTGGGGGTTCAGCCATGGAGAAGAGTTTAGACACGAGGAGAAGATAAGGAACACACCCATTATCAAGAAATCACATTAGGATTCTCTTTTTAACATGTTCCTTAAAACACTAGTGCTTAGGAAATCTATTGGAGGCACAAGCCGTCAAGGGTAGCTTAGGGTTAGGGTTAGGTTTAGGGTGAGGGTTAGGGTACGGCTTAGGGTACGGGTTCGGGGAGGGGTTCGGGTAGGGCGTAGGGTATGGGTTAGGGTTAGGGTTAGGGCTAGTGTTAGGGTTAGGCCTCGGTTTAGGGTACAGGTTAGGATTAGGGTACGCGTTAGGGTTAGGGTAGGGGTTAGGGTTAGTGTACGCGTTAGGGTGAGGGTAGTTATTAAACCTATCCCACTCTCTAGATAACCCTTAGCACGTACAGGAATATTATTGGGGGTCCAGCCATGGAGAAGAGTTTAGACACTAGGAGAAGATAAGGAACACACCCATTATCACGAAATCACATTAGGATTCTCTTTTTAACCTGTTCCTTAAAACACTAGTGCTTAGGAAATCTATTGGAGGCAGAAGCAGTCAAGGGTAGCTTAGGGTTAGGGTTAGGGTTAGGGTGAGGGTTAGGGTATGGCTTAGGGTACGGGTTCGGGGAGGGGTTCGGGTAGGGCGTAGGGTGTGGGTTAGGGTTAGGGTTAGGGTTAGTGTTAGGGTTAGGGCTCGGTTTAGGGTACGGGTTAGGATTAGGGTACGCGTTAGTGTTAGGGTAGGGGTTAGGGTTAGGGTACGCGTTAGGTTGGGGGTAGTTATTAAACCTATCCCACTCTCTAGATACCCCTTAGCACGTAAAGGAATATTTGGGGGTCCCGCCATGGAGAAGAGTTTAGACACTAGGAGAAGATAAGGAACACACCCATTATCAAGAAATCACATTAGGATTCTCTTTTTAACCTGTTCCTTAAAACACTAGTGCTTAGGAAATCTATTGGAGGCAGAAGCCGTCAAGGGTAGCTTAGGGTTAGGGTTAGGGTTAGGGTGAGGGTTAGGGTACGGCTTAGGGTACGGGTTCGGGGAGGGGTTCGGGTAGGGCGTAGGGTATGGGTTAGGGTTAGGGTTAGGGTTAATGTTAGGGTTAGGGCTCGGTTTAGGGTACTGGTTAGGATTAGGGTACGCGTTAGTGTTAGGGTAGGTGTTAGGTTTAGGGTACGCGAGAGGGTGAGGTTAGTTATTAAACCTATCCCACTCTCTAGATACCCCTTAGTACGTAAAGGAATATTATTTGGGGGTCCAGCCATGGAGAAGAGTTTAGACACTAGGAGAAGATAAGGAACACACCCATTATCAAGAAATCACATTAGGATTCTCTTTTTAACCTGTTCCTTAAAACACTAGTGCTTAGGAAATCTATTGGAGGCAGAAGCAGTCAAGGGTAGCTTAGGGATAGGGTTAGGGTTAGGGTACGGCTTAGGGTACGGGTTCGGGGAGGGGTTTGGGTAGGGCGTAGGGTATGGGTTAGGGTTAGGGATAGGGCTAGTGTTAGGGTTAGGGCTCGTTTTAGGGTACGGGTTAGGATTAGGGTATGCGTTAGGTTTAGGGTAGGGGTTAGGGTTAGGATACGCGTTAGGGTGAGGGTAGTTATTAAACCTATCCCACTCTCTAGATACCCCTTAGCACGTAAAGGAATATTATTTGGGGGTCCAGCCATGGAGAAGAGTTTAGACACGAGGAGAAGATAAGGAACACACCCATTATCAAGAAATCACATTAGGATTCTCCTTTAAACCTGTTCCTTAAATCACTAGTGCTTAGGAAATCTATTGGAGGCAGAAGCCGTCAAGGGTAGCCTAGGGTTAGGGTTAGGGTTAGGGTGAGGGTTAGGGTACGGCTTAGGGTACGGGTTCGGGGAGGGATTCGGTTAGGGCGTAGGGTATGGGTTAGAGTTAGGGTTAGGGTTAGTGTTAGGGTTAGGGCTCAGTTTAGGGTACGGGTTAGTATTAGGGTACGCGTTAGTGTTAGGGTAGGGGTTAGGGTTAGGGTACGCTTTAGGGTGAGGGTAGTTATTAAACCTATCCCACTCTCTAGATACCCCTTAGCACGTAAAGGAATATTATTTGGGGGTCCAGCCATGGAGAAGGGTTTAGACACTAGGAGAAGATAAGGAACACACCCATTATCAAGAAATCACAATATGATTCTCTTTTTAAACTGTTTCTTAAAACACTAGTGGTTAGGATATCTATTGGAGGCAGAAGCCGTCAAGGGTAGCTTAGGGTTAGGGTTAGGGTTAGGGTGAGGGTTAGGGTACGGCTTAGGGTACGGGTTCGGGGAGGGTTTCGGGTAGGGATTAGGGTATGGGTTAGGGTTAGGGTTAGGGTTAGTGTTAGGGTTAGGGCTCGGTTTAGGGTACGGGTTAGGATTAGGGTACTCGTTAGGGTTAGGGTAGCGGTTAGGGTTAGGGTACGCGTTAGGGTGAGGGTAGTTATTAAACCTATCACACTCTCTAGATACACCTTAGCACGTAAAGGAATATTATTTGGGCGTCGAACCATGGAGAAGAGTTTAGACACTAGGAGAAGATAAGGAACACACCCATTATCACGAAATCACATTAGGATTCTCTTTTTAACTTGTTCCTTAAAACACTAGTGCTTAGGAAATCTATTGGAGGCAGAAGCAGTCAAGGGTAGCTTAGGGTTAGGGTTAGGGTTAGGGTGAGGGTTAGTGTACGGCTTAGGGTACGGATTCGGGGAGGGGTTCGGGTAGGGCGTAGGGTATGGGTTAGGGTTAGGGTTAGAGTTAGTGTTAGGGTTAGGGCTCGGTTTAGGGTACGGGTTAGGATTAGGGTACGCGTTAGGGTTAGGGTAGGGGTTAGGATTAGGGTACGCGTTAGGGTGAGGGTAGTTATTAAACCTATCCCACTCTCTAGATACCCCTTAGCACGTAAAGGAATATTATTTGGGGGTCCAGCCATGGAGAAGAGTTTAGACACGAGGAGAAGATAAGGAACACACCCATTATCAAGAAATCACAATGTGATTCTCTTTTTAAACTGTTCCTTACAACACTAGTGCTTAGGAAATCTATTGGAGGCAGAAGCAATCAAGGGTAGCTTAGGGTTAGGGTGAGGGTTAGGGTACGGCTTAGGGTACGGGTTCGGGGAGGGGTTCGGGTAGGGCGTAGGCTATGGGTTAGGGTTAGGGTTAGGGTTAGTGTTAGGGTTAGGGCTCGGTTTAGGGTACGGGTTAGGATTAGGGTACGCGTTAGTGTTAGGGTAGGTGTTACGGTTAGGGTACGCGATAGGGTGAGGTTAGTTATTAAACCTATCCCACTCTCTAGATACCCCTTAGTACGTAAAGGAATATTATTTGGGGGTCCAGCCATGGAGAAGAGTTTAGACACTAGGAGAAGATAAGGAACACACCCATTATCAAGAAATCACATTAGGATTCTCTTTTTAACCTGTTCCTTAAAACACTAGTGCTTAGGAAATCTATTGGAGGCAGAAGCAGTCAAGGGTAGCTTAGGGTTAGGGTTAGGGTTAGGGTGAGGGTTGGGGTACGGCTTAGGGTACGGGTTCGGGGAGGGGTTCGGGCAGGGCGTAGGGTATGAGTTAGGGTTAGGGTTAGGGCTAGTGTTAGGGTTAGGGCTCGGTTTAGGTTACGGGTTAGGATTAGGGTACGCGTTAGGGTTAGGGTAGGGGTTAGGGTTAGGGTACGCGTTAGGGTGAGGGTAGTTATTAAACCTATCCCACTCTCTAGATACCCCTTAGCACGTAAAGGAATATTATTTGGGGGTCCAGCCATGGAGAAGAGTTTAGACACGAGGAGAAGATAAGGAACACACCCATTATCAAGAAATCACATTAGGATTCTCTTTTTAACCTCTTCCTTAAAACACTAGTGCTTAGGAAATCTCTTGGAGGCAGAAGCCATCAAGGGTAGCTTAGGGTTACGGTTAGGGTTAGGGTGAGGGTTAGGGTACGGTTTAGGGTACGGTTTCAGGGAGGGGTTCGGTTAGGGCGTAGGGTATGGGTTAGGGTTAGGGTTAGAGTTAGTGTTAGGGTTAGAGTTAGTGTTAGGGTTAGGGCTCGGTTTAGGGTACGGGTTAGGATTAGGGTACGCGCTAGGGTTAGGGTAGCGGTTAGGGTTAGGGTACGCGTTAGGGTGAGGGTAGTTATTAAACCTATCCCACTCTCTAGATACCCCTTAGCACGTATAGGAATATTATTTGGGGGTCCAGCCATGGAGAAGAGTTCAGACACTAGGAGAAGTTAAGGAACACACCCATTATCACGGAATCACATTAGGATTCTCTTTTTAACCTGTTCCTTAAAACACTAGTGCTTAGGAAATCTATTGGAGCCAGAAGCAGTCAAGGGTAGCTTAGGGTTAGGGTTAGGGTTAGGGTTAGGGTTAGGGTGTGGGTTAGGGTATGGCTTAGGGTAGGGGTTCGGGGAGGGGTTCGGGTAGGGCGTAGGGTATGGGTTAGGGTTAGGGTTAGGGTTAGTGTTAGGTTTAGGGCTCGGTTTAGGATACGGGTTAGGATTAGGGTACGCGTTAGGGTTAGGGTAGGGGTTAGGGTTAGGGTACGCGTTAGGGTGGGGGTAGTTATTAAACCTATCACACTCTCTAGATACCCCTTAGCACGTAAAGGAATATTATTTGGGGGTCCAGCCATGGAGAAGAGTTTAGACACTAGGAGAAGATAAGGAACACACCCATTATCACGAAATCACATTAGGATTCTCTTTTTAAACTGTTCCTTAAAACACTAGTGCTTAGGAAATCTATTGGAGGCAGAAGCCGTCAAGGGTAGCTTAGGGTTAGGGTTAGGGTTAGGGTGAGGGTTAGGGTACGGCTTAGGGTACGGGTTCGGGGAGGGGTTCGGGTAGGGCGTAGGGTATGGGTTAAGGTTAGGGTTAGGGTTAGTGTTAGGGTTAGGGCTCAGTTTAGGGTACGGGTTAGGATTAGGGTACGCGTTAGGGTTAGGGTAGGGGTTAGGGTTAGGGTACGCTTTAGGGTGAGGGTAGTTATTAAACCTATCCCACTCTCTAGATACCCCTTAGCACGTAAAGGAATATTATTTGGGTGTCCAGCCATGGAGAAGGGTTTAGACACTAGGAGAAGATAAGGAACACACCCATTATCAAGAAATCACAATATGATTCTCTTTTTAAACTGTTCCTTAAAACACTAGTGGTTAGGAAATCTATTGGAGGCAGAAGCAGTCAAGGGTACCTTAGGGTTAGGCTTAGGGTTAGGGTGAGGGTTAGGGTACGGCTTAGGGTACGGGTTCGGAGACGGTTTCGGGTAGGGCCTAGGGTATGGGTTAGGGTTAGGGTTAGGGTTGGTGTTAGGGTTAGGGCTCGGTTTAGGGTACGGGTTAGGATTAGGGTACTCGTTAGGGTTAGGGTAGCGGTTAGGGTTAGGGTACGCGTTAGGGTGAGGGTAGTTATTAAACCTATCACACTCTCTAGATACCCCTTAGCACGTAAAGGAATATTATTTGGGGGTCCAGCCATGGAGAAGAGTTTAGACACTAGGAGAAGATGAGGAACACACCCATTATCACGAAATCACATTAGGATTCTCTTTTTAACCTGTTCCTTAAAACACTAGTGCTTAGGAAATCTATTGGAGGCAGAAGCAGTCAAGGGTAGCTTAGGGTTAGGGTTAGGGTTAGGGTGAGGGTTAGGGTACGGCTTAGGGTACGGGTTCGGGGAGGGGTTCGGGTAGGGCGTAGGGTATGGGTTAGGGTTAGGGTTAGGGCTAGTGTTAGGGTTAGGGCTCGGTTTAGGTTACGGGTTAGGATTAGTGTACGCGTTAGGGTTAGGGTAGGGGTTAGGGTTAGGGTACGCGTTAGGGTGAGGGTAGTTATTAAACCTATCCCACTCTCTAGATACCCCTTAGCACGTAAAGGAATATTATTTGGGGGTCCAGCCATGGAGAAGAGTTTAGACACGAGGAGAAGATAAGGAACACACCCATTATCAAGAAATCACATTAGGATTCTCTTTTTAACCTGTTCCTTAAAACACTAGTGCTTAGGAAATCTATTGGAGGCAGAAGCCGTCAAGGGTAGCTTAGGGTTAGGGTTAGGGTTAGGGTGAGGGTTAGGGTACGGTTTAGGTTACGGGTTCAGGGAGGGGTTCGGGTAGGGCGTAGGGTATGGGTTAGGGTTAGGGTTAGAGTTAGTGTTAGGGTTAGGGCTCGGTTTAGGGTACGGGTTAGGATTAGGGTACGCGCTAGGGTTAGGGTAGGGGTTAGGGTTAGGGTACGCGTTAGGGTGAGGGTAGTTATTAAACCTATCACACTCTCTAGATACCCCTTAGCACATAAAGGAATATTATTTGGGTGTCCAGCCATGGAGAAGAGTTTAGACACGAGGAGAACACAAGGAACACACCCATTATCAAGAAATCACATTAGGATTCTCTTTTTAACATGTTCCTTAAAACAGTAGTGCTTAGGAAATCTATTGGAGGCAGAAGCCGTCAAGGGTAGCTTAGGGTTAGGGTTAGGGTTAGGGTGAGGGTTAGGGTACGGCTTAGGGTACGGGTTCGTGGAGGTGTTCGGGTAGGGCGTAGGGTATGGGTTAGGGTTAGGGTTAGGGCTAGGGTTAGGGTTAGGGCTCGGTTTAGGGTACGGGTTAGGATTAGGGTACGCGTTAGGGTTAGGGTAGGGGTTAGGGTTAGGGTACGCGTTAGGGTGAGGGTAGTTATTAAACCTATCCCATTCTCTAGATACCCCTTAGCACGTAAAGGAATATTATTTGGGGGTCCAGCCATGGAGAAGAGTTTAGACACGAGGAGAAGATAAGGAACACACCCATTATCAAGAAATCACATTAGGATTCTCTTTTTAACCTGTTCCTTAAAACACTTGTGCTTAGGAAATCTATTGGAGGCAGAAGCAGTCAAGGGTAGCTTAGGGATAGGGTTAGGGTTAGGGTACGGCTTAGGGTACGGGTTCGGGGAGGGGTTCGGGTAGGGCGTAGGCTATGCGTTAGGGTTAGGGTTAGTGTTAGGGTTAGGGCTCGGTTTAGGGTACGGGTTAGGATTAGGGTACTCGTTAGGGTTAGGGTAGCGGTTAGGGTTAGGGTATGCGATAGGGTGAGGTTAGTTATTAAACCTATCCCACTCTCTAGATACCCCTTAGCACGTAAAGGAATATTATTTGGGGGTCCAGCCAGGGAGAAGACATTAGACACGAGGAGAAGATAAGGAACACACCCATTATCAAGAAATCACATTAGGATTCTCTTTTTAACATGTTCCTTAAAACACTAGTGCTTAGGAAATCTATTGGAGGCAGAAGCCGTCAAGGGTAGCTTAGGGTTAGGGTTAGGGTTAGGGTGAGGGTTAGGGTACGGCTTACGATACGGGTTCGGGGAGGGGTTCGGGTAGGGCGTAGGGTATGGGTTAGGGTTAGGGTTAGGGCTAGTGTTAAGGTTAGGGCTCGGTTTAGGATACGGGTTAGGATTAGGGTATGCGTTAGGGTTAGGGTAGGGGTTAGGGTTAGGGTACGCGTTAGGGTGAGGGTAGTTATTAAACCTATCCCACTCTCTAGATACCCCTTAGCACGTAAAGGAATATTATTTGGGGGTCCAGCCATGGAGAAGAGTTTAGACACGAGGAGAAGATAAGGAACACACCCATTATCAAGAAATCACATTAGGATTCTCTTTTTAACCTGTTCCTTAAAACACTTGTGCTTAGGAAATCTATTGGAGGCAGAAGCAGTCAAGGGTAGCTTAGGGATAGGGTTAGGGTTAGGGTACGGCTTAGGGTACGGGTTCGGGGAGGGGTTCGGGTAGGGCGTAGGGTATGGGTTAGAGTTAGGGTTAGGGTTAGTGTTAGGGTTAGGGCTCAGTTTAGGGTACGGGTTAGGATTAGGGTACGCGTTAGTGTTAGGGTTGGGGTTAGGGTTAGGGTACGCTTTAGGGTGAGGGTAGTTATTAAACCTATCCCACTCTCTAGATACCCCTTAGCACGTAAAGGAATATTATTTGGGGGTCCAGCCATGGAGAAGGGTTTAGACACTAGGAGAAGATAAGGAACACACCCATTATCAAGAAATCACAATATGATTCTCTTTTTAAACTGTCCTTAAAACACTAGTGGTTAGGAAATCTATTGGAGGCAGAAGCAGTGAAGGGTAGCTTAGGGTTACGGTTAGGGTTAGGGTGAGGGTTAGGGTACGGCTTAGGGTACGGGTTCGGGGAGGGTTTCGGGTAGGGCGTAGGGTATGGGTTAGGGTTAGGGTTAGGGTTAGTGTTAGGGTTAGGGCTCGGTTTAGGGTACGGGTTAGGATTAGGGTACTCGTTAGGGTTAGGGTAGCGGTTAGGGTTAGGGTACGCGTTAGGGTGAGGGTAGTTATTAAACCTATCCCACTCTCTAGATACCCCTTAGCACGTAAAGGAATATTATTTGGGGGTCCAGCCATGGAGAAGAGTTTAGACACTAGGAGAAGATAAGGAACACACCCATTATCACGAAATCACAGTAGGATTATCTTTTTAACCTGTTCCTTAAAACACTAGTGCTTAGGAAATGTATTGGAGGCAGAAGCAGTCAAGGGTAGTTTAGGGTTAGGGTTAGGGTTAGGGTGAGGGTTAGGGTACGGCTTAGGGTACGGGTTCGGGGAGGGGTTCGGGTAGGGCGTAGGGTATGGGTTAGGGTTAGGGTTAGGGCTAGTGTTAGGGTTAGGGCTCGGTTTAGGGTACGGGTTAGGATTAGGGTACGTGTTAGGGTTAGGGTAGGGGTTAGGGTTAGGGTACGCGTTAGGGTGAGGGTAGTTATTAAACCTATCACACTCTCTAGATACCCCTTAGCACGTAAAGGACTATTATTTGGGGGTCCAGCCATGGAGTAGAGTTTAGACACGAGGAGAAGATAAGGAACACACCCATTATCAAGAAATCACATTAGGATTCTCTTTTTAACCTGTTCCTTAAAACACTAGGTCTTAGGAAATCTATTGGAGGCAGAAGCCGTCAAGGGTAGCTTAGGGTTAGGGTTAGGGTTAGGGTGAGGGTTAGGGTACGGTTTAGGGTATGCGTTCAGGGAGGGGTTCGGGTAGGGCGTAGGGTATGGGTTAGGGTTAGGGTTAGAGTTAGTGTTAGGGTTAGGGCTCGGTTTAGGGTACGGGTTAGGATTAGGGTATGCGCTATGGTTAGGGGAGGGGTTAGGGTTAGGGAACGCGTTAGGGTGAGCGTAGTTATTATACCTATCACACTCTCTAGATACCCCTTAGCACATAAAGGAATATTATTTGGGAGTCCAGCCATGGAGAAGAGTTTAGACACGAGGAGAAGATAAGGAACACACCCATTATCAAGAAATCACATTAGGATTCTCTTTTTAACCTGTTCCTTAAAACACTAGTGCTTAGGAAATCTATTGGAGGCAGAAGCCGTCAAGGGTAGCTTAGGGTTAGGGTTAGGGTTAGGGTGAGGGTTAGGGTACGGCTTATGATACGGGTTCGGGGAGGTGTTCGGGTAGGGCGTAGGGTATGGGTTATGGTTAGGGTTAGGGCTAGTGTTAGGGTACGGGTTAGGATTAGGGTATGCGTTAGGGTTAGGGTAGGGGTTAGGGTTAGGGTACGCGTTAGGGTGAGGGTAGTTATTAAACCTATCCCACTCTCTAGATACCCCTTAGCACGTAAAGGAATATTATTTGGGGGTCCAGCCATGGAGAAGAGTTTAGACACGAGGAGAAGATAAGGAACACACCCATTATCAAGAAATCACAATATGATTCTCTTTTTAAACTGTTCCTTAAAACACTAGTGGTTAGGAAATCTATTGGAGGCAGAAGCAGTCAAGGGTACCTTAGGTTTAGGCTTAGGGTTAGGGTGAGGGTTAGGGTACGGCTTAGGGTACGGGTTCGGAGACGGTTTCGGGTAGGGCCTAGGGTATGGGTTAGGGTTAGGGTTAGGGTTGGTGTTAGGGTTAGGGCTCGGTTTAGGGTACGGGTTAGGATTAGGGTACTCGTTAGGGTTAGGGTAGCGGTTAGGGTTAGGGTACGCGTTAGGGTGAGGGTAGTTATTAAACCTATCACACTCTCTAGATACCCCTTAGCACGTAAAGGAATATTATTTGGGGGTCCAGCCATGGAGAAGAGTTTAGACACTAGGAGAAGATGAGGAACACACCCATTATCACGAAATCACATTAGGATTCTCTTTTTAACCTGTTCCTTAAAACACTAGTGCTTAGGAAATCTATTGGAGGCAGAAGCAGTCAAGGGTAGCTTAGGGTTAGGGTTAGGGTTAGGGTGAGGGTTAGGGTACGGCTTAGGGTACGGGTTCGGGGAGGGGTTCGGGTAGGGCGTAGGGTATGGGTTAGGGTTAGGGTTAGGGCTAGTGTTAGGGTTAGGGCTCGGTTTAGGTTACGGGTTAGGATTAGTGTACGCGTTAGGGTTAGGGTAGGGGTTAGGGTTAGGGTAGTTATTAAACCTATCCCACTCTCTAGATACCCCTTAGCACGTAAAGGAATATTATTTGGGGGTCCAGCCATGGAGAAAAGTTTAGACACGAGGAGAAGATAAGGAACACACCCATTATCAAGAAATCACATTAGGATTCTCTTTATAACCTGTTCCTTAAAACACTAGTGCTTAGGAAATCTATTGGAGGCAGAAGCCGTCAAGGGTAGCTTAGGGTTAGGGTTAGGGTGAGGGTGAGGGTTAGGGTACGGCTTAGGGTACGGGTTCGGGGAGGGGTTCGGGTAGGGCGTAGGCTATGCGTTAGGGTTAGGGTTAGTGTTAGGGTTAGGGCTCGGTTTAGGGTACGGGTTAGGATTAGGGTACGCGTTAGGGTTAGGGTAGGGGTTAGGGTTAGGGTATGCGATAGGGTGAGGTTAGTTATTAAACCTATCCCACTCTCTAGATACCCCTTAGCACGTAAAGGAATATTATTTGGGGGTCCAGCCATGGAGAAGAGTTTAGACACTAGGAGAAGATAAGGAACACACCCATTATCACGAAATCACAGTAGGATTATCTTTTTAACCTGTTCCTTAAAACACTAGTGCTTAGGAAATGTATTGGAGGCAGAAGCAGTCAAGGGTAGTTTAGGGTTAGGGTTAGGGTTAGGGTGAGGGTTAGGGTACGGCTTAGGGTACGGGTTCGGGGAGGGGTTCGGGTAGGGCGTAGGGTATGGGTTAGGGTTAGGGTTAGGGCTAGTGTTAGGGTTAGGGCTCGGTTTAGGGTACGGGTTAGGATTAGGGTACGTGTTAGGGTTAGGGTAGGGGTTAGGGTTAGGGTACGCGTTAGGGTGCGGGTAGTTATTAAACCTATCACACTCTCTAGATACCCCTTAGCACGTAAAGGACTATTATTTGGGGGTCCAGCCATGGAGTAGAGTTTAGACACGAGGAGAAGATAAGGAACACACCCATTATCAAGAAATCACATTAGGATTCTCTTTTTAACCTGTTCCTTAAAACACTAGGTCTTAGGAAATCTATTGGAGGCAGAAGCCGTCAAGGGTAGCTTAGGGTTAGGGTTAGGGTTAGGGTGAGGGTTAGGGTACGGTTTAGGGTATGGGTTCAGGGAGGGGTTCGGGTAGGGCGTAGGGTATGGGTTAGGGTTAGGGTTAGAGTTAGTGTTAGGGTTAGGGCTCGGTTTAGGGTACGGGTTAGGATTAGGGTATGCGCTATGGTTAGGGGAGGGGTTAGGGTTAGGGAACGCGTTAGGGTGAGGGTAGTTATTATACCTATCACACTCTCTAGATACCCCTTAGCACATAAAGGAATATTATTTGGGAGTCCAGCCATGGAGAAGAGTTTAGACACGAGGAGAAGATAAGGAACACACCCATTATCAAGAAATCACATTAGGATTCTCTTTTTAACCTGTTCCTTAAAACACTAGTGCTTAGGAAATCTATTGGAGGTAGAAGCCGTCAAGGGTAGCTTAGGGTTAGGGTTAGGGTTAGGGTGAGGGTTAGGGTACGGCTTATGATACGGGTTCGGGGAGGTGTTCGGGTAGGGCGTAGGGTATGGGTTATGGTTAGGGTTAGGGCTAGTGTTAGGGTACGGGTTAGGATTAGGGTATGCGTTAGGGTTAGGGTAGGGGTTAGGGTTAGGGTACGCGTTAGGGTGAGGGTAGTTATTAAACCTATCCCACTCTCTAGATACCCCTTAGCACGTAAAGGAATATTATTTGGGGGTCCAGCCATGGAGAAGAGTTTAGACACGAGGAGAAGATAAGGAACACACCCATTATCAAGAAATCACAATATGATTCTCTTTTTAAACTGTTCCTTAAAACACTAGTGGTTAGGAAATCTATTGGAGGCAGAAGCAGTCAAGGGTACCTTAGGTTTAGGCTTAGGGTTAGGGTGAGGGTTAGGGTACGGCTTAGGGTACGGGTTCGGAGACGGTTTCGGGTAGGGCCTAGGGTATGGGTTAGGGTTAGGGTTAGGGTTGGTGTTAGGGTTAGGGCTCGGTTTAGGGTACGGGTTAGGATTAGGGTACTCGTTAGGGTTAGGGTAGCGGTTAGGGTTAGGGTACGCGTTAGGGTGAGGGTAGTTATTAAACCTATCACACTCTCTAGATACCCCTTAGCACGTAAAGGAATATTATTTGGGGGTCCAGCCATGGAGAAGAGTTTAGACACTAGGAGAAGATGAGGAACACACCCATTATCACGAAATCACATTAGGATTCTCTTTTTAACCTGTTCCTTAAAACACTAGTGCTTTGGAAATCTATTGGAGGCAGAAGCAGTCAAGGGTAGCTTAGGGTTAGGGTTAGGGTTAGGGTGAGGGTTAGGGTACGGCTTAGGGTACGGGTTCGGGGAGGGGTTCGGGTAGGGCGTAGGGTATGGGTTAGGGTTAGGGTTAGGGCTAGTGTTAGGGTTAGGGCTCGGTTTAGGTTACGGGTTAGGATTAGTGTACGCGTTAGGGTTAGGGTAGGGGTTAGGGTTAGGGTAGTTATTAAACCTATCCCACTCTCTAGATACCCCTTAGCACGTAAAGGAATATTATTTGGGGGTCCAGCCATGGAGAAGAGTTTAGACACGAGGAGAAGATAAGGAACACACCCATTATCAAGAAATCACATTAGGATTCTCTTTTTAACCTGTTCCTTAAAACACTAGTGCTTAGGAAATCTATTGGAGGCAGAAGCCGTCAAGGGTAGCTTAGGGTTAGGGTTAGGGTGAGGGTGAGGGTTAGGGTACGGCTTAGGGTACGGGTTCGGGGAGGGGTTCGGGTAGGGCGTAGGCTATGCGTTAGGGTTAGGGTTAGTGTTAGGGTTAGGGCTCGGTTTAGGGTACGGGTTAGGATTAGGGTACGCGTTAGGGTTAGGGTAGGGGTTAGGGTTAGGGTATGCGATAGGGTGAGGTTAGTTATTAAACCTATCCCACTCTCTAGATACCCCTTAGCACGTAAAGGAATATTATTTGGGGGTCCAGCCATGGAGAAGAGTTTAGACACTAGGAGAAGATAAGGAACACACCCATTATCAAGAAATCACATTAGGATTCTCTTTTTAACCTGTTCGTTAAAACACTAGTGCTTAGGAAATCTATTGGAGGCAGAAGCCGTCAAGGGTAGCTTAGGGTTAGGGTTAGGGTTAGGGTGAGGGTTAGGGTACGGCTTACGATACGGGTTCGGGGAGGGGTTCGGGTAGGGCGTAGGGTATGGGTTAGGGTTAGGGTTAGGGCTAGTGTTAAGGTTAGGGCTCGGTTTAGGATACGGGTTAGGATTAGGGTATGCGTTAGGGTTAGGGTAGGGGTTAGGGTTAGGGTACGCGTTAGGGTGAGGGTAGTTATTAAACCTATCCCACTCTCTAGATACCCCTTAGCACGTAAAGGAATATTATTTGGGGGTCCAGCCATGGAGAAGAGTTTAGACACGAGGAGAAGATAAGGAACACACCCATTATCAAGAAATCACATTAGGATTCTCTTTTTAACCTGTTCCTTAAAACACTTGTGCTTAGGAAATCTATTGGAGGCAGAAGCAGTCAAGGGTAGCTTAGGGATAGGGTTAGGGTTAGGGTACGGCTTAGGGTACGGGTTCGGGGAGGGGTTCGGGTAGGGCGTAGGGTATGGGTTAGAGTTAGGGTTAGGGTTAGTGTTAGGGTTAGGGCTCAGTTTAGGGTACGGGTTAGGATTAGGGTACGCGTTAGTGTTAGGGAAGGGGTTAGGGTTAGGGTACGCTTTAGGGTGAGGGTAGTTATTAAACCTATCCCACTCTCTAGATACCCCTTAGCACGTAAAGGAATATTATTTGGGGGTCCAGCCATGGAGAAGGGTTTAGACACTAGGAGAAGATAAGGAACACACCCATTATCAAGAAATCACAATATGATTCTCTTTTTAAACTGTTCCTTAAAACACTAGTGGTTAGGAAATCTATTGGAGGCAGAAGCAGTGAAGGGTAGCTTAGGGTTACGGTTAGGGTTAGGGTGAGGGTTAGGGTACGGCTTAGGGTACGGGTTCGGGGAGGGTTTCGGGTAGGGCGTAGGGTATGGGTTAGGGTTAGGGTTAGGGTTAGTGTTAGGGTTAGGGCTCGGTTTAGGGTACGGGTTAGGATTAGGGTACTCGTTAGGGTTAGGGTAGCGGTTAGGGTTAGGGTACGCGTTAGGTTGAGGGTAGTTATTAAACCTATCCCACTCTCTAGATACCCCTTAGCACGTAAAGGAATATTATTTGGGGGTCCAGCCATGGAGAAGAGTTTAGACACTAGGAGAAGATAAGGAACACACCCATTATCACGAAATCACAGTAGGATTCTCTTTTTAACCTGTTCCTTAAAACACTAGTGCTTAGGAAATCTATTGGAGGCAGAAGCAGTCAAGGGTAGTTTAGGGTTAGGGTTAGGGTTAGGGTGAGGGTTAGGGTACGGCTTAGGGTACGGGTTCGGGGAGGGGTTCGGGTAGGGCGTAGGGTATGGGTTAGGGTTAGGGTTAGGGCTAGTGTTAGGGTTAGGGCTCGGTTTAGGGTACGGGTTAGGATTAGGGTACGTGTTAGGGTTAGGGTAGGGGTTAGGGTTAGGGTACGCGTTAGGGTGAGGGTAGTTATTAAACCTATCACACTCTCTAGATACCCCTTAGCACGTAAAGGACTATTATTTGGGGGTCCAGCCATGGAGAAGAGTTTAGACACGAGGAGAAGATAAGGAACACACCCATTATCAAGAAATCACATTAGGATTCTCTTTTTAACCTGTTCCTTAAAACACTAGTTCTTAGGAAATCTATTGGAGGCAGAAGCCGTCAAGGGTAGCTTAGGGTTAGGGTTAGGGTTAGGGTGAGGGTTAGGGTACGGTTTAGGGTATGGGTTCAGGGAGGGGTTCGGGTAGGGCGTAGGGTATGGGTTAGGGTTAGGGTTAGAGTTAGTGTTAGGGTTAGGGCTCGGTTTAGGGTACGTGTTAGGATTAGGGTACGCGCTAGGGTTAGGGTAGGGGTTAGGGTTAGGGAACGCGTTTGGGTGAGGGTAGTTATTATACCTATCACACTCTCTAGATACCCCTTAGCACATAAAGGAATATTATTTGGGAGTCCAGCCATGGAGAAGAGTTTAGACACGAGGAGAAGATAAGGAACACACCCGTTATCAAGAAATCACATTAGGATTCTCTTTTTAACCTGTTCCTTAAAACACTAGTGCTTAGGAAATCTATTGGAGGCAGAAGCCGTCAAGGGTAGCTTAGGGTTAGGGTTAGGGTGAGGGTTAGGGTATGGCTTATGATACGGGTTCGGGGAGGTGTTCGGGTAGGGCGTAGGGTATGGGTTATGGTTAGGGTTAGGGCTAGTGTTAGGGTTAGGGCTCGGTTTAGGGTACGGGTTAGGATTAGGGTATGCGTTAGGGTTAGGGTAGGGGTTAGGGTTAGGGTACGCGTTAGGGTGAGGGTAGTTATTAAACCTATCCCACTCTCTAGATACCCCTTAGCACGTAAAGGAATATTATTTGGGGGTCCAGCCATGGAGAAGAGTTTAGACACGAGGAGAAGATAAGGAACACACCCATTATCAAGAAATCACATTAGGATTCTCCTTTAAACCTGTTCCTTAAATCACTAGTGCTTAGGAAATCTATTGGAGGCAGAAGCCGTCAAGGGTAGCCTAGGGTTAGGGTTAGGGTTAGGGTGAGTGTTAGGGTACGTCTTAGGGTACGGGTTCGGGGAGGGATTCGGGTAGGGCGTAGGGTATGGGTTAGAGTTAGGGTTAGGGTTAGTGTTAGGGTTAGGGCTCAGTTTAGGGTACGGGTTAGGATTAGGGTACGCGTTAGTGTTAGGGTAGGGGTTAGGGTTAGGGTACGCTTTAGGGTGAGGGTAGTTATTAAACCTATCCCACTCTCTAGATACCCCTTAGCACGTAAAGGAATATTATTTGGGGGTCCAGCCATGGAGAAGGGTTTAGACACTAGGAGAAGATAAGGAACACACCCATTATCAAGAAATCACAATATGATTCTCTTTTTAAACTGTTCCTTAAAACACTAGTGGTTAGGAAATCTATTGGAGGCAGAAGCCGTCAAGGGTAGCTTAGGGTTAGGGTTAGGGTTAGGGTGAGGGTTAGGGTACGGTTTAGGGTACGGGTTCAGGGAGGGTTTCGGGTAGGGAGTAGGGTATTGGTTAGGGTTAGGGTTAGAGTTAGTGTTAGGGATAGGGCTCGGTTTAGGGTACGGGTTAGGATTAGGGTACGCGTTAGGGTTAGGGTAGGGGTTAGGGTTAGGGTACGCGTTAGGGTGAGGGTAGTTATTAAACCTATCCCACTCTCTAGATACCCCTTAGCACGTAAAGGAATATTATTTGGGGGTCCAGCCATGGAGAAGAGTTTAGACACGAGGAGAAGATAAGGAACACACCCATTATCAAGAAATCACATTAGGATTCTCTTTTTAACCTGTTCCTTAAAACACTTGTGCTTAGGAAATCTATTGGAGGCAGAAGCAGTCAAGGGTAGCTTAGGGTTAGTGTTAGGGTTAGGGTACGGCTTAGGGTACGGGTTCGGGGAGGGGTTCGCGTAGGGCGTAGGGTATGGGTTAGTGTTAGGGTTAGGGTTAGTGTTAGGGTTAGGGCTCGGTTTAGGGTACGGGTTAGGATTAGGGTACGCGTTAGGGTTAGGGTAGGGGTTAGGGTTAGGGTATGCGATAGGGTGAGGTTAGTTATTAAACCTATCCCACTCTCTAGATACCCCTTAGCACGTAAAGGAATATTATTTGGGGGTCCAGCCATGGAGAAGAGTTTCGACACTAGGAGAAGATAAGGAACACACCCATTATCAAGAAATCACATTAGGATTCTCTTTTTAACCTGTTCCTTAAAACACTAGTGCTTAGGAAATATATTGGAGGCAGAAGCCGTCAAGGGTAGCTTAGGGTTAGGGTTAGGGTTAGGGTGAGGGTTAGGGTACGGTTTAGGGTATGGGTTCAGTGAGGGGTTCGGGTAGGGCGTAGGGTATGGGTTAGGGTTAGGGTTAGAGTTAGTGTTAGGGTTAGGGCTCGGTTTAGGGTACGGGTTAGGATTAGGGTATGCGCTATGGTTAGGGGAGGGGTTAGGGTTAGGGAACGCGTTAGGGTGAGGGTAGTTATTATACCTATCACACTCTCTAGATACCCCTTAGCACATAAAGGAATATTATTTGGGAGTCCAGCCATGGAGAAGAGTTTAGACACGAGGAGAAGATAAGGAACACACCCATTATCAAGAAATCACATTAGGATTCTCTTTTTAACCTGTTCCTTAAAACACTAGTGCTTAGGAAATCTATTGGAGGCAGAAGCCGTCAAGGGTAGCTTAGGGTTAGGGTTAGGGTTAGGGTGAGGGTTAGGGTACGGCTTATGATACGGGTTCGGGGAGGTGTTCGGGTAGGGCGTAGGGTATGGGTTATGGTAAGGGTTAGGGCTAGTGTTAGGGTTAGGGCTCGGTTTAGGGTACGGGTTAGGATTAGGGTATGCGTTAGGGTTAGGGTAGGGGTTAGGGTTAGGGTACGCGTTAGGGTGAGGGTAGTTATTAAACCTATCCCACTCTCTAGATACCCCTTAGCACGTAAAGGAATATTATTTGGGGGTCCAGCCATGGAGAAGAGTTTAGACACGAGGAGAAGATAAGGAACACACCCATTATCAAGAAATCACATTAGGATTCTCCTTTAAACCTGTTCCTTAAATCACTAGTGCTTAGGAAATCTATTGGAGGCAGAAGCCGTCAAGGGTAGCCTAGGGTTAGGGTTAGGGTTAGGGTGAGTGTTAGGGTACGTCTTAGGGTACGGGTTCGGGGAGGGATTCGGGTAGGGCGTAGGGTATGGGTTAGAGTTAGGGTTAGGGTTAGTGTTAGGGTTAAGGCTCAGTTTAGGGTACGGGTTAGGATTAGGGTACGCGTTAGTGTTAGGGTAGGGGTTAGGGTTAGGGTACACTTTAGGGTGAGGGTAGTTATTAAACCTATCCCACTCTCTAGATACCCCTTAGCACGTAAAGGAATATTATTTGGGGGTCCAGCCATGGAGAAGGGTTTAGACACTAGGAGAAGATAAGGAACACACCCATTATCAAGAAATCACAATATGATTCTCTTTTTAACCTGTTCCTTAAAACACTAGTGCTTAGGAAATCTATTGGAGGCAGAAGCAGTCAAGGGTAGCTTAGGGTTAGGGTTAGGGTTAGGGTGAGGGTTAGGGTACGGCTTAGGGTACGGGTTCGGGGAGGGTTTCGGGTAGGGCGTAGGGTATGGGTTAGGGTTAGGGTTAGGGTTAGTGTTAGGGTTAGGGCTCGGTTTAGGGTATGGGTTAGGATTAGGGTACTCGTTAGGGTTAGGGTAGCGGTTAGGGTTAGGGTACGCGTTAGGTTGAGGGTAGTTATTAAACCTATCCCACTCTCTAGATACCCCTTAGCACGTAAAGGAATATTATTTGGGGGTCCAGCCATGGAGAAGAGTTTAGACACTAGGAGAAGATAAGGAACACACCCATTATCACGAAATCACAGTAGGATTCTCTTTTTAACCTGTTCCTTAAAACACTAGTGCTTAGGAAATCTATTGGAGGCAGAAGCAGTCAAGGGTAGTTTAGGGTTAGGGTTAGGGTTAGGGTGAGGGTTAGGGTACGGCTTAGGGTACGGGTTCGGGGAGGGGTTCGCGTAGGGCGTAGGGTATGGGTTAGGGTTAGGGTTAGGGCTAGTGTTAGGGTTAGGGCTCGGTTTAGGGTACGGGTTAGGATTAGGGTACGTGTTAGGGTTAGGGTAGGGGTTAGGGTTAGGGTACGCGTTAGGGTGAGGGTAGTTATTAAACCTATCACACTCTCTAGATACCCCTTAGCACGTAAAGGACTATTATTTGGGGGTCCAGCCATGGAGAAGAGTTTAGACACGAGGAGAAGATAAGGAACACACCCATTATCAAGAAATCACATTAGGATTCTCTTTTTAACCTGTTCCTTAAAACACTAGTTCTTAGGAAATCTATTGGAGGCAGAAGCCGTCAAGGGTAGCTTAGGGTTAGGGTTAGGGTTAGGGTGAGGGTTAGGGTACGGTTTAGGGTATGGGTTCAGGGAGGGGTTCGGGTAGGGCGTAGGGTATGGGTTAGGGTTAGGGTTAGAGTTAGTGTTAGGGTTAGGGCTCGGTTTAGGGTATGGGTTAGGATTAGGGTACGCGCTAGGGTTAGGGTAGGGGTTAGGGTTAGGGAACGCGTTAGGGTGAGGGTAGTTATTATACCTATCACACTCTCTAGATACCCCTTAGCACATAAAGGAATATTATTTGGGAGTCCAGCCATGGAGAAGAGTTTAGACACGAGGAGAAGATAAGGAACACACCCATTATCAAGAAATCACATTAGGATTCTCTTTTTAACCTGTTCCTTAAAACACTAGTGCTTAGGAAATCTATTGGAGGCAGAAGCCGTCAAGGGTAGCTTAGGGTTAGGGTTAGGGTTAGGGTGAGGGTTAGGGTACGGCTTATGATACGGGTTCGGGGAGGTGTTCGGGTAGGGCGTAGGGTATGGGTTATGGTTAGGGTTAGGGCTAGTGTTAGGGTTAGGGCTCAGTTTAGGGTACGGGTTAGGATTAGGGTATGCGTTAGGGTTAGGGTAGGGGTTAGGGTTAGGGTACGCGTTAGGGTGAGGGTAGTTATTAAACCTATCTCACTCTCTAGATACCCCTTAGCACGTAAAGGAATATTATTTGGGGGTCCAGCCATGGAGAAGAGTTTAGACACGAGGAGAAGATAAGGAACACACCCATTATCAAGAAATCACATTAGGATTCTCCTTTAAACCTGTTCCTTAAATCACTAGTGCTTAGGAAATCTATTGGAGGCAGAAGCCGTCAAGGGTAGCCTAGGGTTAGGGTTAGGGTTAGGGTGAGTGTTAGGGTACGTCTTAGGGTACGGGTTCGGGGAGGGATTCGGGTAGGGCGTAGGGTATGGGTTAGAGTTAGGGTTAGGGTTAGTGTTAGGGTTAGGGCTTAGTTTAGGGTACGGGTTAGGATTAGGGTACGCGTTAGTGTTAGGGTAGGGGTTAGGGTTAGGGTACGCTTTAGGGTGAGGGTAGTTATTAAACCTATCCCACTCTCTAGATACCCCTTAGCACGTAAAGGAATATTATTTGGGGGTCCAGCCATGGAGAAGGGTTTAGACACTAGGAGAAGATAAGGAACACACCCATTATCAAGAAATCACAATATGATTCTCTTTTTAAACTGTTCCTTAAAACACTAGTGGTTAGGAAATCTATTGGAGGCAGAAGCAGTGAAGGGTAGCTTAGGGTTACGGTTAGGGTGAGGGTGAGGGTTAGGGTACGGCTTAGGGTACGGGTTCGGGGAGGGTTTCGGGTAGGGCGTAGGGTATGGGTTAGTGTTAGGGTTAGGGTTAGTGTTAGGGTTAGGGCTGGGTTTAGGGTACGGGTTAGGATTAGGGTACTCGTTAGGGTTAGGGTAGCGGTTAGGGTTAGGGTACGCGTTAGGGTGAGGGTAGTTATTAAACCTATCACACTCTCTAGATACCCCTTAGCACGTAAAGGAATATTTTTTGGGGGTCGAGCCATGGAGAAGAGTTTAGACACTAGGAGAAGATAAGGAACACACACATTATCACGAAATCACATTAGGATTCTCTTTTTAACCTGTTCCTTAAAACACTAGTGCTTAGGAAATCTATTGGAGGCAGAAGCAGTCAAGGGTAGCTTAGGGTTAGTGTTAGGGTTAGGGTGAGGGTTAGGGTACGGCTTAGGGTACGGGTTCGGGGAGGGGTTCGGGTAGGGCGTAGGGTATGGGTTAGGGTTAGGGTTAGGGCTAGTTTTAGGGTTAGGGCTCGGTTTAGGGTACGGGTTAGGATTAGGGTACGCGCTAGGGTTAGGGTAGGGGTTAGGGTTAGGGTACGCGTTAGGGTGAGGGTAGTTATTAAGCCTATCCCACTCTCTAGATACCCCTTAGCACGTAAAGGAATATTATTTGGGGGTCCAGCCATGGAGAAGAGTTTAGACACGAGGAGAAGATAAGGAACACACCCATTATCAAGAAATCACATTAGGATTCTCTTTTTAACATGTTCCTTAAAACACTAGTGCTTAGGAAATCTATTGGAGGCAGAAGCCGTCAAGGGTAGCTTAGGGTTAGGGTTAGGGTTAGGGTGAGGGTTAGGGTACGGTTTAGGGTACGGGTTCAGGGAGGGTTTCGGGTAGGGAGTAGGGTATTGGTTAGGGTTAGGGTTAGAGTTAGTGTTAGGGATAGGGCTCGGTTTAGGGTACGGGTTAGGATTAGGGTACGCGTTAGGGTTAGGGTAGGGGTTAGGGTTAGGGTACGCGTTAGGGTGAGGGTAGTTATTAAACCTATCCCACTCTCTAGATACCCCTTAGCACGTAAAGGAATATTATTTGGGGGTCCAGCCATGGAGAAGAGTTTAGACACGAGGAGAAGATAAGGAACACACCCATTATCAAGAAATCACATTAGGATTCTCTTTTTAACCTGTTCCTTAAAACACTTGTGCTTAGGAAATCTATTGGAGGCAGAAGCAGTCAAGGGTAGCTTAGGGTTAGTGTTAGGGTTAGGGTACGGCTTAGGGTACGGGTTCGGGGAGGGGTTCGCGTAGGGCGTAGGGTATGGGTTAGTGTTAGGGTTAGGGTTAGTGTTAGGGTTAGGGCTCGGTTTAGGGTACGGGTTAGGATTAGGGTACGCGTTAGGGTTAGGGTAGGGGTTAGGGTTAGGGTATGCGATAGGGTGAGGTTAGTTATTAAACCTATCCCACTTTCTAGATACCCCTTAGCACGTAAAGGAATATTATTTGGGGGTCCAGCCATGGAGAAGAGTTTCGACACTAGGAGAAGATAAGGAACACACCCATTATCAAGAAATCACATTAGGATTCTCTTTTTAACCTGTTCCTTAAAACACTAGTGCTTAGGAAATATATTGGAGGCACAAGCCGTCAAGGGTACCTTAGGGTTAGGGTTAGGGTTAGGGTGAGGGTTAGGGTACGGTTTAGGGTATGGGTTCAGGGAGGGGTTCGGGTAGGGCGTAGGGTATGGGTTAGGGTTAGGGTTAGAGTTAGTGTTAGGGTTAGGGCTCGGTTTAGGGTACGGGTTAGGATTAGGGTACGCGCTAGGGTTAGGGTAGGGGTTAGGGTTACGGAACGCGTTAGGGTGAGGGTAGTTATTATACCTATCACACTCTCTAGATACCCCTTAGCACATAAAGGAATATTATTTGGGAGTCCAGCCATGGAGAAGAGTTTAGACACGAGGAGAAGATAAGGAACACACCCATTATCAAGAAATCACATTAGGATTCTCTTTTTAACCTGTTCCTTAAAACACTAGTGCTTAGGAAATCTATTGGAGGCAGAAGCCGTCAAGGGTAGCTTAGGGTTAGGGTTAGGGTTAGGGTGAGGGTTAGGGTACGGCTTATGATACGGGTTCGGGGAGGTGTTCGGGTAGGGCGTAGGGTATGGGTTATGGTAAGGGTTAGGGCTAGTGTTAGGGTTAGGGCTCGGTTTAGGGTACGGGTTAGGATTAGGGTATGCGTTAGGGTTAGGTTAGGGGTTAGGGTTAGGGTACGCGTTAGGGTGAGGGTAGTTATTAAACCTATCCCACTCTCTAGATACCCCTTAGCACGTAAAGGAATATTATTTGGGGGTCCAGCCATGGAGAAGAGTTTAGACACGAGGAGAAGATAAGGAACACACCCATTATCAAGAAATCACATTAGGATTCTCCTTTAAACCTGTTCCTTAAATCACTAGTGCTTAGGAAATCTATTGGAGGCAGAAGCCGTCAAGCGTAGCCTAGGGTTAGGGTTAGGGTTAGGGTGAGTGTTAGGGTACGTCTTAGGGTACGGGTTCGGGGAGGGATTCGGGTAGGGCGTAGGGTATGGGTTAGAGTTAGGGTTAGGGTTAGTGATAGGGTTAGGGCTCAGTTTAGGGTACGGGTTAGGATTAGGGTACGCGTTAGTGTTAGGGTAGGGGTTAGGGTTAGGGTACACTTTAGGGTGAGGGTAGTTATTAAACCTATCCCACTCTCTAGATACCCCTTAGCACGTAAAGGAATATTATTTGGGGGTCCAGCCATGGAGAAGGGTTTAGACACTAGGAGAAGATAAGGAACACACCCATTATCAAGAAATTACAATATGATTCTCTTTTTAAACTGTTCCTTAAAACACTAGTGGTTAGGAAATCTATTGGAGGCAGAAGCAGTGAAGGGTACCTTAGGGTTACGGTTAGGGTTAGGGTGAGGGTTAGGGTACGGCTTATGATACGGGTTCGGGGAGGTGTTCGGGTAGGGCGTAGGGTATGGGTTATGGTTAGGGTTAGGGCTAGTGTTAGGGTACGGGTTAGGATTAGGGTATGCGTTAGGGTTAGGGTAGGGGTTAGGGTTAGGGTACGCGTTAGGGTGAGGGTAGTTATTAAACCTATCCCACTCTCTAGATACCCCTTAGCACGTAAAGGAATATTATTTGGGGGTCCAGCCATGGAGAAGAGTTTAGACACGAGGAGAAGATAAGGAACACACCCATTATCAAGAAATCACATTAGGATTCTCTTTTTAACCTGTTCCTTAAAACACTAGTGCTTAGGAAATCTATTGGAGGCAGAAGCCGTCAAGGGTAGCTTAGGGTTAGGGTTAGGGTTAGGGTGAGGGTTAGGGTACGGTTTAGGTTACGGGTTCAGGGAGGGGTTCGGGTAGGGCGTAGGGTATGGGTTAGGGTTAGGGTTAGAGTTAGTGTTAGGGTTAGGGCTCGGTTTAGGGTACGGGTTAGGATTAGGGTACGCGCTAGGGTTAGGGTAGGGGTTAGGGTTAGGGTACGCGTTAGGGTGAGGGTAGTTATTAAACCTATCACACTCTCTAGATACCCCTTAGCACATAAAGGAATATTATTTGGGTGTCCAGCCATGGAGAAGAGTTTAGACACGAGGAGAACACAAGGAACACACCCATTATCAAGAAATCACATTAGGATTCTCTTTTTAACATGTTCCTTAAAACAGTAGTGCTTAGGAAATCTATTGGAGGCAGAAGCCGTCAAGGGTAGCTTAGGGTTAGGGTTAGGGTTAGGGTGAGGGTTAGGGTACGGCTTAGGGTACGGGTTCGTGGAGGTGTTCGGGTAGGGCGTAGGGTATGGGTTAGGGTTAGGGTTAGGGCTAGGGTTAGGGTTAGGGCTCGGTTTAGGGTACGGGTTAGGATTAGGGTACGCGTTAGGGTTAGGGTAGGGGTTAGGGTTAGGGTACGCGTTAGGGTGAGGGTAGTTATTAAACCTATCCCATTCTCTAGATACCCCTTAGCACGTAAAGGAATATTATTTGGGGGTCCAGCCATGGAGAAGAGTTTAGACACGAGGAGAAGATAAGGAACACACCCATTATCAAGAAATCACATTAGGATTCTCTTTTTAACCTGTTCCTTAAAACACTTGTGCTTAGGAAATCTATTGGAGGCAGAAGCAGTCAAGGGTAGCTTAGGGATAGGGTTAGGGTTAGGGTACGGCTTAGGGTACGGGTTCGGGGAGGGGTTCGGGTAGGGCGTAGGCTATGCGTTAGGGTTAGGGTTAGTGTTAGGGTTAGGGCTCGGTTTAGGGTACGGGTTAGGATTAGGGTACTCGTTAGGGTTAGGGTAGCGGTTAGGGTTAGGGTATGCGATAGGGTGAGGTTAGTTATTAAACCTATCCCACTCTCTAGATACCCCTTAGCACGTAAAGGAATATTATTTGGGGGTCCAGCCAGGGAGAAGACATTAGACACGAGGAGAAGATAAGGAACACACCCATTATCAAGAAATCACATTAGGATTCTCTTTTTAACATGTTCCTTAAAACACTAGTGCTTAGGAAATCTATTGGAGGCAGAAGCCGTCAAGGGTAGCTTAGGGTTAGGGTTAGGGTTAGGGTGAGGGTTAGGGTACGGCTTACGATACGGGTTCGGGGAGGGGTTCGGGTAGGGCGTAGGGTATGGGTTAGGGTTAGGGTTAGGGCTAGTGTTAAGGTTAGGGCTCGGTTTAGGATACGGGTTAGGATTAGGGTATGCGTTAGGGTTAGGGTAGGGGTTAGGGTTAGGGTACGCGTTAGGGTGAGGGTAGTTATTAAACCTATCCCACTCTCTAGATACCCCTTAGCACGTAAAGGAATATTATTTGGGGGTCCAGCCATGGAGAAGAGTTTAGACACGAGGAGAAGATAAGGAACACACCCATTATCAAGAAATCACATTAGGATTCTCTTTTTAACCTGTTCCTTAAAACACTTGTGCTTAGGAAATCTATTGGAGGCAGAAGCAGTCAAGGGTAGCTTAGGGATAGGGTTAGGGTTAGGGTACGGCTTAGGGTACGGGTTCGGGGAGGGGTTCGGGTAGGGCGTAGGGTATGGGTTAGAGTTAGGGTTAGGGTTAGTGTTAGGGTTAGGGCTCAGTTTAGGGTACGGGTTAGGATTAGGGTACGCGTTAGTGTTAGGGTTGGGGTTAGGGTTAGGGTACGCTTTAGGGTGAGGGTAGTTATTAAACCTATCCCACTCTCTAGATACCCCTTAGCACGTAAAGGAATATTATTTGGGGGTCCAGCCATGGAGAAGGGTTTAGACACTAGGAGAAGATAAGGAACACACCCATTATCAAGAAATCACAATATGATTCTCTTTTTAAACTGTCCTTAAAACACTAGTGGTTAGGAAATCTATTGGAGGCAGAAGCAGTGAAGGGTAGCTTAGGGTTACGGTTAGGGTTAGGGTGAGGGTTAGGGTACGGCTTAGGGTACGGGTTCGGGGAGGGTTTCGGGTAGGGCGTAGGGTATGGGTTAGGGTTAGGGTTAGGGTTAGTGTTAGGGTTAGGGCTCGGTTTAGGGTACGGGTTAGGATTAGGGTACTCGTTAGGGTTAGGGTAGCGGTTAGGGTTAGGGTACGCGTTAGGGTGAGGGTAGTTATTAAACCTATCCCACTCTCTAGATACCCCTTAGCACGTAAAGGAATATTATTTGGGGGTCCAGCCATGGAGAAGAGTTTAGACACTAGGAGAAGATAAGGAACACACCCATTATCACGAAATCACAGTAGGATTATCTTTTTAACCTGTTCCTTAAAACACTAGTGCTTAGGAAATGTATTGGAGGCAGAAGCAGTCAAGGGTAGTTTAGGGTTAGGGTTAGGGTTAGGGTGAGGGTTAGGGTACGGCTTAGGGTACGGGTTCGGGGAGGGGTTCGGGTAGGGCGTAGGGTATGGGTTAGGGTTAGGGTTAGGGCTAGTGTTAGGGTTAGGGCTCGGTTTAGGGTACGGGTTAGGATTAGGGTACGTGTTAGGGTTAGGGTAGGGGTTAGGGTTAGGGTACGCATTAGGGTGAGGGTAGTTATTAAACCTATCACACTCTCTAGATACCCCTTAGCACGTAAAGGACTATTATTTGGGGGTCCAGCCATGGAGTAGAGTTTAGACACGAGGAGAAGATAAGGAACACACCCATTATCAAGAAATCACATTAGGATTCTCTTTTTAACCTGTTCCTTAAAACACTAGGTCTTAGGAAATCTATTGGAGGCAGAAGCCGTCAAGGGTAGCTTAGGGTTAGGGTTAGGGTTAGGGTGAGGGTTAGGGTACGGTTTAGGGTATGCGTTCAGGGAGGGGTTCGGGTAGGGCGTAGGGTATGGGTTAGGGTTAGGGTTAGAGTTAGTGTTAGGGTTAGGGCTCGGTTTAGGGTACGGGTTAGGATTAGGGTATGCGCTATGGTTAGGGGAGGGGTTAGGGTTAGGGAACGCGTTAGGGTGAGCGTAGTTATTATACCTATCACACTCTCTAGATACCCCTTAGCACATAAAGGAATATTATTTGGGAGTCCAGCCATGGAGAAGAGTTTAGACACGAGGAGAAGATAAGGAACACACCCATTATCAAGAAATCACATTAGGATTCTCTTTTTAACCTGTTCCTTAAAACACTAGTGCTTAGGAAATCTATTGGAGGCAGAAGCCGTCAAGGGTAGCTTAGGGTTAGGGTTAGGGTTAGGGTGAGGGTTAGGGTACGGCTTATGATACGGGTTCGGGGAGGTGTTCGGGTAGGGCGTAGGGTATGGGTTATGGTTAGGGTTAGGGCTAGTGTTAGGGTACGGGTTAGGATTAGGGTATGCGTTAGGGTTAGGGTAGGGGTTAGGGTTAGGGTACGCGTTAGGGTGAGGGTAGTTATTAAACCTATCCCACTCTCTAGATACCCCTTAGCACGTAAAGGAATATTATTTGGGGGTCCAGCCATGGAGAAGAGTTTAGACACGAGGAGAAGATAAGGAACACACCCATTATCAAGAAATCACAATATGATTCTCTTTTTAAACTGTTCCTTAAAACACTAGTGGTTAGGAAATCTATTGGAGGCAGAAGCAGTCAAGGGTACCTTAGGTTTAGGCTTAGGGTTAGGGTGAGGGTTAGGGTACGGCTTAGGGTACGGGTTCGGAGACGGTTTCGGGTAGGGCCTAGGGTATGGGTTAGGGTTAGGGTTAGGGTTGGTGTTAGGGTTAGGGCTCGGTTTAGGGTACGGGTTAGGATTAGGGTACTCGTTAGGGTTAGGGTAGCGGTTAGGGTTAGGGTACGCGTTAGGGTGAGGGTAGTTATTAAACCTATCACACTCTCTAGATACCCCTTAGCACGTAAAGGAATATTATTTGGGGGTCCAGCCATGGAGAAGAGTTTAGACACTAGGAGAAGATGAGGAACACACCCATTATCACGAAATCACATTAGGATTCTCTTTTTAACCTGTTCCTTAAAACACTAGTGCTTAGGAAATCTATTGGAGGCAGAAGCAGTCAAGGGTAGCTTAGGGTTAGGGTTAGGGTTAGGGTGAGGGTTAGGGTACGGCTTAGGGTACGGGTTCGGGGAGGGGTTCGGGTAGGGCGTAGGGTATGGGTTAGGGTTAGGGTTAGGGCTAGTGTTAGGGTTAGGGCTCGGTTTAGGTTACGGGTTAGGATTAGTGTACGCGTTAGGGTTAGGGTAGGGGTTAGGGTTAGGGTAGTTATTAAACCTATCCCACTCTCTAGATACCCCTTAGCACGTAAAGGAATATTATTGGGGTCCAGCCATGGAGAAAAGTTTAGACACGAGGAGAAGATAAGGAACACAACCCATTATCAAGAAATCACATTAGGATTCTCTTTTTAACCTGTTCCTTAAAACACTAGTGCTTAGGAAATCTATTGGAGCAGAAGCCGTCAAGGGTAGCTTAGGGTTAGGGTTAGGGTGAGGGTGAGGGGTTAGGGTACGGCTTAGGGTACGGGTTCGGGGAGGGGTTCGGGTAGGCGTAGGCTATGCGTTAGGGTTAGGGTTAGTGTTAGGGTTAGGGCTCGGTTTAGGGTACGGGTTAGGATTAGGGTACGCGTTAGGGTTAGGGTAGGGGTTAGGGTTAGGGTATGCGATAGGGTGAGGTTAGTTATTAAACCTATCCCACTCTCTAGATACCCCTTAGCACGTAAAGGAATATTATTTGGGGGTCCAGCCATGGAGAAGAGTTTAGACACTAGGAGAAGATAAGGAACACACCCATTATCACGAAATCACAGTAGGATTATCTTTTTAACCTGTTCCTTAAAACACTAGTGCTTAGGAAATGTATTGGAGGCAGAAGCAGTCAAGGGTAGTTTAGGGTTAGGGTTAGGGTTAGGGTGAGGGTTAGGGTACGGCTTAGGGTACGGGTTCGGGGAGGGGTTCGGGTAGGGCGTAGGGTATGGGTTAGGGTTAGGGTTAGGGGCTAGTGTTAGGTTAGGGCTCGGTTTAGGGTACGGGTTAGGATTAGGGTACGTGTTAGGGTTAGGGTAGGGGGTTAGGGTTAGGGTACCGCGTTAGGGTGCGGGTAGTTATTAAACCTATCACACTCTCTAGATAACCCTTAGCACGTAAAGGACTATTATTTGGGGGTCCAGCCATGGAGTAGAGTTTAGACACGAGGAGAAGATAAGGAACACACCCATTATCAAGAAATCACATTAGGATTCTCTTTTTAACCTGTTCCTTAAAACACTAGGTCTTAGGAAATCTATTGGAGGCAGAAGCCGTCAAGGGTAGCTTAGGGTTAGGGTTAGGGTTAGGGTGAGGGTTAGGGTACGGTTTAGGGTATGGGTTCAGGGAGGGGTTCGGTAGGGCGTAGGGTATGGGTTAGGGTTAGGGTTAGAGTTAGTGTTAGGGTTAGGGCTCGGTTTAGGGTACGGGTTAGGATTAGGGTATGCGCTATGGTTAGGGGAGGGGTTAGGGTTAGGGAACGCGTTAGGGTGAGGGTAGTTATTATACCTATCACACTCTCTAGATACCCCTTAGCACATAAAGGAATATTATTTGGGAGTCCAGCCATGGAGAAGAGTTTAGACACGAGGAGAAGATAAGGAACACACCCATTATCAAGAAATCACATTAGGATTCTCTTTTTAACCTGTTCCTTAAAACACTAGTGCTTAGGAAATCTATTGGAGGCAGAAGCCGTCAAGGGTAGCTTAGGGTTAGGGTTAGGGTTAGGGTGAGGGTTAGGGTACGGCTTATGATACGGGTTCGGGGAGGTGTTCGGGTAGGGCGTAGGGTATGGGTTATGGTTAGGGTTAGGGCTAGTGTTAGGGTACGGGTTAGGATTAGGGTATGCGTTAGGGTTAGGGTAGGGGTTAGGGTTAGGGTACGCGTTAGGGTGAGGGTAGTTATTAAACCTATCCCACTCTCTAGATACCCCTTAGCACGTAAAGGAATATTATTTGGGGGTCCAGCCATGGAGAAGAGTTTAGACACGAGGAGAAGATAAGGAACACACCCATTATCAAGAAATCACAATATGATTCTCTTTTTAAACTGTTCCTTAAAACACTAGTGGTTAGGAAATCTATTGGAGGCAGAAGCAGTCAAGGGTACCTTAGGTTTAGGCTTAGGGTTAGGGTGAGGGTTAGGGTACGGCTTAGGGTACGGGTTCGGAGACGGTTTCGGGTAGGGCCTAGGGTATGGGTTAGGGTTAGGGTTAGGGTTGGTGTTAGGGTTAGGGCTCGGTTTAGGGTACGGGTTAGGATTAGGGTACTCGTTAGGGTTAGGGTAGCGGTTAGGGTTAGGGTACGCGTTAGGGTGAGGGTAGTTATTAAACCTATCACACTCTCTAGATACCCCTTAGCACGTAAAGGAATATTATTTGGGGGTCCAGCCATGGAGAAGAGTTTAGACACTAGGAGAAGATGAGGAACACACCCATTATCACGAAATCACATTAGGATTCTCTTTTTAACCTGTTCCTTAAAACACTAGTGCTTTGGAAATCTATTGGAGGCAGAAGCAGTCAAGGGTAGCTTAGGGTTAGGGTTAGGGTTAGGGTGAGGGTTAGGGTACGGCTTAGGGTACGGGTTCGGGGAGGGGTTCGGGTAGGGCGTAGGGTATGGGTTAGGGTTAGGGTTAGGGCTAGTGTTAGGGTTAGGGCTCGGTTTAGGTTACGGGTTAGGATTAGTGTACGCGTTAGGGTTAGGGTAGGGGTTAGGGTTAGGGTAGTTATTAAACCTATCCCACTCTCTAGATACCCCTTAGCACGTAAAGGAATATTATTTGGGGGTCCAGCCATGGAGAAGAGTTTAGACACGAGGAGAAGATAAGGAACACACCCATTATCAAGAAATCACATTAGGATTCTCTTTTTAACCTGTTCCTTAAAACACTAGTGCTTAGGAAATCTATTGGAGGCAGAAGCCGTCAAGGGTAGCTTAGGGTTAGGGTTAGGGTGAGGGTGAGGGTTAGGGTACGGCTTAGGGTACGGGTTCGGGGAGGGGTTCGGGTAGGGCGTAGGCTATGCGTTAGGGTTAGGGTTAGTGTTAGGGTTAGGGCTCGGTTTAGGGTACGGGTTAGGATTAGGGTACGCGTTAGGGTTAGGGTAGGGGTTAGGGTTAGGGTATGCGATAGGGTGAGGTTAGTTATTAAACCTATCCCACTCTCTAGATACCCCTTAGCACGTAAAGGAATATTATTTGGGGGTCCAGCCATGGAGAAGAGTTTAGACACTAGGAGAAGATAAGGAACACACCCATTATCAAGAAATCACATTAGGATTCTCTTTTTAACCTGTTCGTTAAAACACTAGTGCTTAGGAAATCTATTGGAGGCAGAAGCCGTCAAGGGTAGCTTAGGGTTAGGGTTAGGGTTAGGGTGAGGGTTAGGGTACGGCTTACGATACGGGTTCGGGGAGGGGTTCGGGTAGGGCGTAGGGTATGGGTTAGGGTTAGGGTTAGGGCTAGTGTTAAGGTTAGGGCTCGGTTTAGGATACGGGTTAGGATTAGGGTATGCGTTAGGGTTAGGGTAGGGGTTAGGGTTAGGGTACGCGTTAGGGTGAGGGTAGTTATTAAACCTATCCCACTCTCTAGATACCCCTTAGCACGTAAAGGAATATTATTTGGGGGTCCAGCCATGGAGAAGAGTTTAGACACGAGGAGAAGATAAGGAACACACCCATTATCAAGAAATCACATTAGGATTCTCTTTTTAACCTGTTCCTTAAAACACTTGTGCTTAGGAAATCTATTGGAGGCAGAAGCAGTCAAGGGTAGCTTAGGGATAGGGTTAGGGTTAGGGTACGGCTTAGGGTACGGGTTCGGGGAGGGGTTCGGGTAGGGCGTAGGGTATGGGTTAGAGTTAGGGTTAGGGTTAGTGTTAGGGTTAGGGCTCAGTTTAGGGTACGGGTTAGGATTAGGGTACGCGTTAGTGTTAGGGAAGGGGTTAGGGTTAGGGTACGCTTTAGGGTGAGGGTAGTTATTAAACCTATCCCACTCTCTAGATACCCCTTAGCACGTAAAGGAATATTATTTGGGGGTCCAGCCATGGAGAAGGGTTTAGACACTAGGAGAAGATAAGGAACACACCCATTATCAAGAAATCACAATATGATTCTCTTTTTAAACTGTTCCTTAAAACACTAGTGGTTAGGAAATCTATTGGAGGCAGAAGCAGTGAAGGGTAGCTTAGGGTTACGGTTAGGGTTAGGGTGAGGGTTAGGGTACGGCTTAGGGTACGGGTTCGGGGAGGGTTTCGGGTAGGGCGTAGGGTATGGGTTAGGGTTAGGGTTAGGGTTAGTGTTAGGGTTAGGGCTCGGTTTAGGGTACGGGTTAGGATTAGGGTACTCGTTAGGGTTAGGGTAGCGGTTAGGGTTAGGGTACGCGTTAGGTTGAGGGTAGTTATTAAACCTATCCCACTCTCTAGATACCCCTTAGCACGTAAAGGAATATTATTTGGGGGTCCAGCCATGGAGAAGAGTTTAGACACTAGGAGAAGATAAGGAACACACCCATTATCACGAAATCACAGTAGGATTCTCTTTTTAACCTGTTCCTTAAAACACTAGTGCTTAGGAAATCTATTGGAGGCAGAAGCAGTCAAGGGTAGTTTAGGGTTAGGGTTAGGGTTAGGGTGAGGGTTAGGGTACGGCTTAGGGTACGGGTTCGGGGAGGGGTTCGGGTAGGGCGTAGGGTATGGGTTAGGGTTAGGGTTAGGGCTAGTGTTAGGGTTAGGGCTCGGTTTAGGGTACGGGTTAGGATTAGGGTACGTGTTAGGGTTAGGGTAGGGGTTAGGGTTAGGGTACGCGTTAGGGTGAGGGTAGTTATTAAACCTATCACACTCTCTAGATACCCCTTAGCACGTAAAGGACTATTATTTGGGGGTCCAGCCATGGAGAAGAGTTTAGACACGAGGAGAAGATAAGGAACACACCCATTATCAAGAAATCACATTAGGATTCTCTTTTTAACCTGTTCCTTAAAACACTAGTTCTTAGGAAATCTATTGGAGGCAGAAGCCGTCAAGGGTAGCTTAGGGTTAGGGTTAGGGTTAGGGTGAGGGTTAGGGTACGGTTTAGGGTATGGGTTCAGGGAGGGGTTCGGGTAGGGCGTAGGGTATGGGTTAGGGTTAGGGTTAGAGTTAGTGTTAGGGTTAGGGCTCGGTTTAGGGTACGTGTTAGGATTAGGGTACGCGCTAGGGTTAGGGTAGGGGTTAGGGTTAGGGAACGCGTTTGGGTGAGGGTAGTTATTATACCTATCACACTCTCTAGATACCCCTTAGCACATAAAGGAATATTATTTGGGAGTCCAGCCATGGAGAAGAGTTTAGACACGAGGAGAAGATAAGGAACACACCCGTTATCAAGAAATCACATTAGGATTCTCTTTTTAACCTGTTCCTTAAAACACTAGTGCTTAGGAAATCTATTGGAGGCAGAAGCCGTCAAGGGTAGCTTAGGGTTAGGGTTAGGGTGAGGGTTAGGGTATGGCTTATGATACGGGTTCGGGGAGGTGTTCGGGTAGGGCGTAGGGTATGGGTTATGGTTAGGGTTAGGGCTAGTGTTAGGGTTAGGGCTCGGTTTAGGGTACGGGTTAGGATTAGGGTATGCGTTAGGGTTAGGGTAGGGGTTAGGGTTAGGGTACGCGTTAGGGTGAGGGTAGTTATTAAACCTATCCCACTCTCTAGATACCCCTTAGCACGTAAAGGAATATTATTTGGGGGTCCAGCCATGGAGAAGAGTTTAGACACGAGGAGAAGATAAGGAACACACCCATTATCAAGAAATCACATTAGGATTCTCCTTTAAACCTGTTCCTTAAATCACTAGTGCTTAGGAAATCTATTGGAGGCAGAAGCCGTCAAGGGTAGCCTAGGGTTAGGGTTAGGGTTAGGGTGAGTGTTAGGGTACGTCTTAGGGTACGGGTTCGGGGAGGGATTCGGGTAGGGCGTAGGGTATGGGTTAGAGTTAGGGTTAGGGTTAGTGTTAGGGTTAGGGCTCAGTTTAGGGTACGGGTTAGGATTAGGGTACGCGTTAGTGTTAGGGTAGGGGTTAGGGTTAGGGTACGCTTTAGGGTGAGGGTAGTTATTAAACCTATCCCACTCTCTAGATACCCCTTAGCACGTAAAGGAATATTATTTGGGGGTCCAGCCATGGAGAAGGGTTTAGACACTAGGAGAAGATAAGGAACACACCCATTATCAAGAAATCACAATATGATTCTCTTTTTAAACTGTTCCTTAAAACACTAGTGGTTAGGAAATCTATTGGAGGCAGAAGCCGTCAAGGGTAGCTTAGGGTTAGGGTTAGGGTTAGGGTGAGGGTTAGGGTACGGTTTAGGGTACGGGTTCAGGGAGGGTTTCGGGTAGGGAGTAGGGTATTGGTTAGGGTTAGGGTTAGAGTTAGTGTTAGGGATAGGGCTCGGTTTAGGGTACGGGTTAGGATTAGGGTACGCGTTAGGGTTAGGGTAGGGGTTAGGGTTAGGGTACGCGTTAGGGTGAGGGTAGTTATTAAACCTATCCCACTCTCTAGATACCCCTTAGCACGTAAAGGAATATTATTTGGGGGTCCAGCCATGGAGAAGAGTTTAGACACGAGGAGAAGATAAGGAACACACCCATTATCAAGAAATCACATTAGGATTCTCTTTTTAACCTGTTCCTTAAAACACTTGTGCTTAGGAAATCTATTGGAGGCAGAAGCAGTCAAGGGTAGCTTAGGGTTAGTGTTAGGGTTAGGGTACGGCTTAGGGTACGGGTTCGGGGAGGGGTTCGCGTAGGGCGTAGGGTATGGGTTAGTGTTAGGGTTAGGGTTAGTGTTAGGGTTAGGGCTCGGTTTAGGGTACGGGTTAGGATTAGGGTACGCGTTAGGGTTAGGGTAGGGGTTAGGGTTAGGGTATGCGATAGGGTGAGGTTAGTTATTAAACCTATCCCACTCTCTAGATACCCCTTAGCACGTAAAGGAATATTATTTGGGGGTCCAGCCATGGAGAAGAGTTTCGACACTAGGAGAAGATAAGGAACACACCCATTATCAAGAAATCACATTAGGATTCTCTTTTTAACCTGTTCCTTAAAACACTAGTGCTTAGGAAATATATTGGAGGCAGAAGCCGTCAAGGGTAGCTTAGGGTTAGGGTTAGGGTTAGGGTGAGGGTTAGGGTACGGTTTAGGGTATGGGTTCAGTGAGGGGTTCGGGTAGGGCGTAGGGTATGGGTTAGGGTTAGGGTTAGAGTTAGTGTTAGGGTTAGGGCTCGGTTTAGGGTACGGGTTAGGATTAGGGTATGCGCTATGGTTAGGGGAGGGGTTAGGGTTAGGGAACGCGTTAGGGTGAGGGTAGTTATTATACCTATCACACTCTCTAGATACCCCTTAGCACATAAAGGAATATTATTTGGGAGTCCAGCCATGGAGAAGAGTTTAGACACGAGGAGAAGATAAGGAACACACCCATTATCAAGAAATCACATTAGGATTCTCTTTTTAACCTGTTCCTTAAAACACTAGTGCTTAGGAAATCTATTGGAGGCAGAAGCCGTCAAGGGTAGCTTAGGGTTAGGGTTAGGGTTAGGGTGAGGGTTAGGGTACGGCTTATGATACGGGTTCGGGGAGGTGTTCGGGTAGGGCGTAGGGTATGGGTTATGGTAAGGGTTAGGGCTAGTGTTAGGGTTAGGGCTCGGTTTAGGGTACGGGTTAGGATTAGGGTATGCGTTAGGGTTAGGGTAGGGGTTAGGGTTAGGGTACGCGTTAGGGTGAGGGTAGTTATTAAACCTATCCCACTCTCTAGATACCCCTTAGCACGTAAAGGAATATTATTTGGGGGTCCAGCCATGGAGAAGAGTTTAGACACGAGGAGAAGATAAGGAACACACCCATTATCAAGAAATCACATTAGGATTCTCCTTTAAACCTGTTCCTTAAATCACTAGTGCTTAGGAAATCTATTGGAGGCAGAAGCCGTCAAGGGTAGCCTAGGGTTAGGGTTAGGGTTAGGGTGAGTGTTAGGGTACGTCTTAGGGTACGGGTTCGGGGAGGGATTCGGGTAGGGCGTAGGGTATGGGTTAGAGTTAGGGTTAGGGTTAGTGTTAGGGTTAAGGCTCAGTTTAGGGTACGGGTTAGGATTAGGGTACGCGTTAGTGTTAGGGTAGGGGTTAGGGTTAGGGTACACTTTAGGGTGAGGGTAGTTATTAAACCTATCCCACTCTCTAGATACCCCTTAGCACGTAAAGGAATATTATTTGGGGGTCCAGCCATGGAGAAGGGTTTAGACACTAGGAGAAGATAAGGAACACACCCATTATCAAGAAATCACAATATGATTCTCTTTTTAACCTGTTCCTTAAAACACTAGTGCTTAGGAAATCTATTGGAGGCAGAAGCAGTCAAGGGTAGCTTAGGGTTAGGGTTAGGGTTAGGGTGAGGGTTAGGGTACGGCTTAGGGTACGGGTTCGGGGAGGGTTTCGGGTAGGGCGTAGGGTATGGGTTAGGGTTAGGGTTAGGGTTAGTGTTAGGGTTAGGGCTCGGTTTAGGGTATGGGTTAGGATTAGGGTACTCGTTAGGGTTAGGGTAGCGGTTAGGGTTAGGGTACGCGTTAGGTTGAGGGTAGTTATTAAACCTATCCCACTCTCTAGATACCCCTTAGCACGTAAAGGAATATTATTTGGGGGTCCAGCCATGGAGAAGAGTTTAGACACTAGGAGAAGATAAGGAACACACCCATTATCACGAAATCACAGTAGGATTCTCTTTTTAACCTGTTCCTTAAAACACTAGTGCTTAGGAAATCTATTGGAGGCAGAAGCAGTCAAGGGTAGTTTAGGGTTAGGGTTAGGGTTAGGGTGAGGGTTAGGGTACGGCTTAGGGTACGGGTTCGGGGAGGGGTTCGCGTAGGGCGTAGGGTATGGGTTAGGGTTAGGGTTAGGGCTAGTGTTAGGGTTAGGGCTCGGTTTAGGGTACGGGTTAGGATTAGGGTACGTGTTAGGGTTAGGGTAGGGGTTAGGGTTAGGGTACGCGTTAGGGTGAGGGTAGTTATTAAACCTATCACACTCTCTAGATACCCCTTAGCACGTAAAGGACTATTATTTGGGGGTCCAGCCATGGAGAAGAGTTTAGACACGAGGAGAAGATAAGGAACACACCCATTATCAAGAAATCACATTAGGATTCTCTTTTTAACCTGTTCCTTAAAACACTAGTTCTTAGGAAATCTATTGGAGGCAGAAGCCGTCAAGGGTAGCTTAGGGTTAGGGTTAGGGTTAGGGTGAGGGTTAGGGTACGGTTTAGGGTATGGGTTCAGGGAGGGGTTCGGGTAGGGCGTAGGGTATGGGTTAGGGTTAGGGTTAGAGTTAGTGTTAGGGTTAGGGCTCGGTTTAGGGTATGGGTTAGGATTAGGGTACGCGCTAGGGTTAGGGTAGGGGTTAGGGTTAGGGAACGCGTTAGGGTGAGGGTAGTTATTATACCTATCACACTCTCTAGATACCCCTTAGCACATAAAGGAATATTATTTGGGAGTCCAGCCATGGAGAAGAGTTTAGACACGAGGAGAAGATAAGGAACACACCCATTATCAAGAAATCACATTAGGATTCTCTTTTTAACCTGTTCCTTAAAACACTAGTGCTTAGGAAATCTATTGGAGGCAGAAGCCGTCAAGGGTAGCTTAGGGTTAGGGTTAGGGTTAGGGTGAGGGTTAGGGTACGGCTTATGATACGGGTTCGGGGAGGTGTTCGGGTAGGGCGTAGGGTATGGGTTATGGTTAGGGTTAGGGCTAGTGTTAGGGTTAGGGCTCAGTTTAGGGTACGGGTTAGGATTAGGGTATGCGTTAGGGTTAGGGTAGGGGTTAGGGTTAGGGTACGCGTTAGGGTGAGGGTAGTTATTAAACCTATCTCACTCTCTAGATACCCCTTAGCACGTAAAGGAATATTATTTGGGGGTCCAGCCATGGAGAAGAGTTTAGACACGAGGAGAAGATAAGGAACACACCCATTATCAAGAAATCACATTAGGATTCTCCTTTAAACCTGTTCCTTAAATCACTAGTGCTTAGGAAATCTATTGGAGGCAGAAGCCGTCAAGGGTAGCCTAGGGTTAGGGTTAGGGTTAGGGTGAGTGTTAGGGTACGTCTTAGGGTACGGGTTCGGGGAGGGATTCGGGTAGGGCGTAGGGTATGGGTTAGAGTTAGGGTTAGGGTTAGTGTTAGGGTTAGGGCTTAGTTTAGGGTACGGGTTAGGATTAGGGTACGCGTTAGTGTTAGGGTAGGGGTTAGGGTTAGGGTACGCTTTAGGGTGAGGGTAGTTATTAAACCTATCCCACTCTCTAGATACCCCTTAGCACGTAAAGGAATATTATTTGGGGGTCCAGCCATGGAGAAGGGTTTAGACACTAGGAGAAGATAA